>NC_141873.1:86335704-86487219 GCF_056163025.1 Triticum urartu
ATCCTCTCACATTGCATGATTAGGATCTAATTAAATTGTGGGATGGGAAGTAGATGAGGTAGTACCTATTAGCTGTATTATTATGAAACCTTTGGGAGTTACTTCTACGTTTGCTTATTATGCCATGCTATGCTAGTAGACGTGGATTGGGTGAGTGATATCCATGACAGATGTGAGTTGATAATTTTTAATGGTTTATCTAAGGTGGCCACTTAAACACACATCTGGGTGGATTGAGGCACCTGATGTCTATCAAGACTTGCCTGTTTTATTTTGGACCGCCACCCAGGCTCAAAGGGATCATAAGATAATTCATGCTAGAAACTTCCGTGTGCAGCCACATGCTACTATGGGCTCTGGCATAGTTGACTAAGTTGTGCGAACTCTTACGGGGTGGACTAGCAGATGTAGGGGTTGTAGGTGGTACGGTCTACCCCACATGTAAGATGCTAGCGCTTCTGAAAGACTATGTCTCGGTCATCCATTTCTCAAACACCATGTAGTGCGAGAAAACAAACAGAGGCGATCGAGTCATGTGGGGAAAAGTGCGCAAACCTCTGCAGAGTGTACAAACTAATCATGATTAGCCGTGTCCCCGGTTATGGACAACTTGAGTATCTAGTACTTGAATATCATGTGAATCTCATCACGTTACTTCTAATTAATGCTGTTGGGTTTTAATTACTTAATTGGGATCGGAATGCTGTCAACCATTCTCGATGTTTAACAACCACCATGATAGTTAAATAAATTTATTCCTTTGCAGTAGGGAAAAACTGGCTTTACGCAAAACTGTAACCATAGAGCTTTCCACCAGCCATATATGCGTGTAGTATAGCTGTTTCATTCCATTACTCTCTATGTGTTACATTGCCAGCATATTCCATGTGCTGACCCGTTTTCAGGCTGCAACTTCTCATGTTGCAGACTTTTCAGACGACGAGTAAGGTGCTTTTAGGTTGTGGTTCTATACTCAGTGATATCGTTGGAGTTGATGGACCCATTTATCTTCTGAGTCTTCCGCTGTTATCGTTATTAGATGGCCTTAAGCCATTTTTATTTTAATAACTTCTCTTTGAGACAACGATGTAATAAGTGTGTGATTGCCACTCTGCTATAAATCCTTCGATGTACTGTGTGGTGTCAGCATTACTGATCCAGGGATGACACCGGAGCACAGAGCACTTGATCCATTTGGGTCGGGTCGCCACAGAGATGGTATCAGAGCACACGCTGACTGTAGGACACGACCACTAAGTTAAAGCCCTAGATCACCATTCTCTTCTCATTTTCTAACTCCTCATCTTTTCTACTCTTTTAGGATGACGAACGCGAAGATTAAGTACGCCCAACCGGATGAAGGCACACCATTTGGATTTCACCTGAAGGAAGTCACCAAGTACCTGAACATTGGATTACCAAGCTTCACGGGAACCTTCAACGCCACTCTGCCTGAAGAGGAGCGCTGGAAGATTCAAGCTCACGTTCCGGGAAGGACATTTGCACCAATTACGAAGCCCATAGATAGTGTTTTCAATGCACCAACCTGGAGTCTGGGAAGGAGCATGGCAGCTCATATCACCATAGGACGCATTGGAGAAGTTTATCAAGAAGACCTCAAGGACACTATCTACCAGATTTGCGGACGCCGAGACGAACAATGGGAGTTAGTCAGCACCAAGAAGGATAGATCCATTGCATCTTTCATCCAGGAGTTAAACCAGCACATTCGACGCCACGAGAACCAGATGTGCAATGATATGATAGAGTTGAAGAATGCGAAGGCAAGGATCATCGAGCTAGAAGGAGAACTGAAGTCTACCCGCAAGGACTACATGGACGAGATCGTAGCTCTAGCAAGACACAATGGAGATCTTAAGCAGGAGATTGAAGAACTCAAGAGGAAGTTAGCATCCAAGAAGGAAGACGAGTACGTCGCATGTCCGGACAACTACATCATCATCGACGACACCGATTCGGATCCAAGTGAACCCGACTTTGAAGACGAAGCTGGAGCAGATATCATGGAGTCTTCCATCGGTTCAAATTTCTAGATGACCACCAGATAGTAGTAGTATTCCCCCATGTAAACATCATAGTTCGAGCACTTTTGCGATAGTTAGACCGATTGTAAGCCCTTGTTTGATTGAATGAAGTGATTTTGTGTGCTTTTGCTCATGTGCATTGGGGTAGTGTTTTCCCTTTAGACCTCACTCTATTCTTAATTCTCGTCTTTTCTAAACCCTCAGATGCCTCCGAGACGTGACAATGGATTCCCACCGGAGCTCACTCAGTTGATCCAGCAGCAGAATCAATTGATGCAGATGTTAGTCCAGAACCAACAGAACAACAACCCACCACCACCACCACCACCTGTTGACCACTTAGCCCGTTTCCTTAGGCTGAATCCACCGGTGTTTTCCAGTAGCACCGAGCCGATAGTAGCAGACGATTGGCTCCGCAAGATAGGAAGGGAGTTGACCACTGCAGGATGCACGGATGGTGAGAAAGTGAAGTTTGCTGCTCACCAGCTTGACGGACCCGCGGCAGCATGGTGGGAGAATTTCACAGCCACTTACCCAGTTGACATTGTCACATGGGATCAGTTTCAGCAAGCTTTCCACACTGCCCATGTTTCAGCAGGAGCTATGGCCCTGAAGAAGCGTGAGTTTCGCAACTTACGCCAAGGAGGAAGGACAGTTGGCCAGTACGTTGACGATTTCAGCAAGTTAGCACGTTATGCCCCAGATGACGTTGCTACGGATGCAGCTAAGCACGAGAAGTTTCTGGAAGGACTGAATGATGAACTAAGCATGAAGTTGATGGTAGCGAGTTTCAACAACTACCAGGAGTTGGTAGATCGTGCCATCATGATTGAAGGAAAGCAACAGCAGATTGAGAACCGCAAGAGGAAGTATGGACAGGGGAAGTATAACTCTGGAGCCCGGCAGAAGCCCCGTTTTACCCCTAAACCGGGATTTCAGTTTCAGCATACCCATGGAGGAGGTAGCTCGCACAACCATAACGGTCACAAGAATGGTAATGGGAATGGAGGAAGCAACGGCCAGAACCGTACCACCCTATCGACCCCAACCAAGAGAGACCTGAGTCAAGTCACTTGTTTCAAGTGTTCCAAGACCGGACATTATGCCAATGAATGTCCCGAAGGCCAGAATGGAAATGGCAATGGAAGCTATGGGAAGAAGCCGAACCCTTTCAATAGAGGACAGGTGAACCACGTTAATGTGGAGGAGGTTGAAGATCAGCCTGATGCAGTAATCGGTAAGTTTTTGGTTAAGACATTTACCGCACTCGTTTCTTTTTGATACTGGTGCATCGCATTCATACATATCAAGGGGATTTGTGGATAAATATAACCTGCCAACCCAAGCCCTTAGGTCACCCATGTTAGTAAGCTCACCAGGAGCGGAGTATATGGCTAGACGATGGTGTGATCGGTTACCATTAAGGATTGGTAACTATGTGTTTCCCTCAGACCTAATAGTATTGGAATCTCAAGGATTGGATGTGATATTAGGCATGGATTGGTTATCGAAGTATGAAGGGAACATTGAATGTGCTAGTAAGTCAATTTTGCTTACCACACCAGAAGGAAGAAGGATCAAGTATGTATCCCGGCATGTGCCAAACAGGACGCAAGTAAACTGCCTAACAGGAGTTGTGCAAGAGGAAGTACCAGTGGTAAAGGATTTTCCTGATGTATTTCCTGAGGAATTACCAGGCATGCCACCAGATAGAGACATTGAGTTTTTGATTGAGTTATTGCTAGGTACAGGCCCAATATCGAAGCAACCGTACCGGATGCCAGCAAAGGATTTGGTGGAAATTAAGAATCAGATTAAGGAGTTATTGGATAAAGGTTACATTCGCCCAAGTTCTTCGCCTTGGGGATCACCCGTACTTCTAGTGGAAAAGAAGGATGGATCATTAAGGATGGTTGTAGATTATCGGGGATTGAATGAAGTAACCATCAAGAATAAGTACCCACTGCCAATGATTAATGATCTGTTTGATCGTTTGCAAGGAGCTAAAGTGTTTTCCAAGATCGATTTGCGATCAGGGTACCATCAGTTGAAGATTCGAGAGCAGGATATACCTAAGACAGCATTCACCACAAGATATGGGCTGTATGAGTATACCGTTATGTCATTTGGATTGACTAACGCACCTGCCTATTTTATGAACCTGATGAACAAAGTGTTTATGGAGTTTTTGGATAAGTTCGTCGTAGTGTTCATTGATGACATCCTGGTTTATTCAAAGAATGAAGAGGAGCATAAGGAACATTTGCATTTGGTTTTGGAGAAACTAAGGGAACATCAGTTATACGCCAAATTCAGCAAATGTGAGTTTTGGTTGAAGGAAGTTGGATTCCTCGGACACGTTATATCCGGAGAAGGTATAGCAGTTGACCCCACTAAGGTTGAGACCGTAACCGAATGGGAATCACCAACGACAGTTGGAGAGATCCGGAGTTTTCTTGGACTCGCAGGGTACTACCGGAGATTCATTGAGAACTTTTCAAAGATTGCGAAGCCTATGACGGAGTTGTTGAAGAAGGATACTAAGTTCAAATGGACTGAAGAGTGTGAGGCTAGTTTCCAGGAGTTGAAGAAACGTTTGGTCACCTCACCGGTATTGATATTGCCAGATCAGACCAAGGATTATGAGGTGTATTGCGACGCTTCACGTCGAGGACTTGGAGCAGTGCTTATGCAGGAAGGGAGAGTTGTTTCGTATGCTTCACGGCAACTGAAGCCTCATGAGTTGAATTATGCCACACATGATTTGGAGTTAGCAGCCGTAGTGCATGCATTGAAAACATGGAGACATTTCCTCATTGGAAATCATTGTGAGGTGTACACGGGTTACAAGAGTTTGAAGTACATTTTCACGCAGAAGGAGTTGAACCTCGGACAAAGGAGATGGTTGGAGCTCATCAAGGATTATGACATGAGATTGCATTACCATCCCAGAAAAGCTAATGTGGTAGCTGACGCATTGAGCCGTAAGAGCCATGTCAATATGGTAATGACAGGAGAAGTACCAAAGGAGTTAGCAGAAAACCTTCATGAGCTATGTTTGGAAATAGTTCCGAGAGGCTATGTAGCAGCATTGGAGATTCAGTCAACATTGATGGATAAAATCAGAGAAGCTCAGAAATCTGACAAGGAGATTGCTGCTATAAAAGAGAGAATGAGCAAAGGAAAAGCAAAGGGATTTCGTGAGGATGAGCACGATACCTTATGGTTTGAGGACCGTGTTTATGTGCCCAATGACCCGGAGATCAGGAAGTTGATTTTGCACGAGGCACATGATTCACCGTATTCGATTCACCCAGGGAATACCAAGATGTATTTGGATTTTAAGGAAACATTCTGGTGGACCGGAATGAAGAAGGATATTGCAGCATATGTAGCAGTTTGTGACGTATGTCAGAGAGTAAAGGCAGAGCATCAGAAGCCAGCAGGATTGTTACAACCATTGCCGATACCCGAATGGAAGTGGGATAAGATAGGCATGGATTTTATCACAGGACTACCCAGGACGAAAGCAGGCTATGACTCGATATGGCTAGTAGTTGATCGTTTGACAAAGGTAGCACATTTCATTCCAATTAAGACCACTTACACCAGTGCTAAGTTGGCAAAGATATACATGACTAGGATCATTTGTTTGCATGGAGTTCCGAGGAGTATTGTATCAGATAGAGGAACTCAATTTACCTCAAAATTTTGGAATCAGTTGCATGAAACTTTAGGAACTAGACTAGAGTTCAGCACAGCTTTCCACCCACAAACGGATGGACAGACCGAGATAGTCAATCAGATTTTGGAAGATATGCTGAGAGCTTGTGCACTAGATTATGGATCTAGTTGGGACGATAACTTGCCGTATGCGGAGTTTTCTTATAACAATAGTTATCAAACTAGTTTGAAGATGGCACCTTTCGAAGCTTTATACGGAAGGAGGTGCAGGACACCATTGTCATGGGACGAAGTTGGAGACCGTCAATTCTTTGGACCAGATTTGATTAAGGAGTCTGAACGGAAGGTTAAGTTGATTCGCGATAGGCTCAAGGTAGCCCAGTCCAGGCAGAAGAGCTATGCAGATTCTAAACGCAAGGAGACAGTTTACGAAACCGGAGACAGAGTTTACCTTCGAGTATCCCCACTCCGAGGAGTTAAGCGCTTTGGAGTTAAGGGAAAGTTAGCACCGCGTTTCATTGGACCGTACAAGATCTTGCAACGTATGGGAGAAGTCGCTTATAAGTTGGAATTACCCGAGGAGCTGTCAGGAGTTCATGATGTATTCCATGTTTCTCAGCTGAAGAAATGTCATGCCGAGATGGCGGAGATACCGCTAAGAGATACAGTGCCGCTTGAAGCGATTCAGTTGAAGGATGACTTAACATATGAGGAGAAACCAGTCAAGATTCTTGATTATGCCAGCAGAGTTACCCGCAGCAAGGTCATCAAGTTTTGCAAAGTTCAGTGGAACCACCACTCAGAGGATGAAGCCACCTGGGAGAGAGAAGAAGATTTGCTCAAGGACCACCCTCACCTATTTTCTAGCCAACCCGAATCTTGAGGGCGAGATTCATCTTAAGGGGGGTAGGTTTGTAACATCCCAAATTTTGCAATTTGGAATGTTATACATTAGATCATCATGCATAGCATATTTTCTTGCCTGTTGGTCGATCCTAGAAATTTCACGCAACTCAAGGACCTTCGGAGAGAGTTGGAGATTTCGTTATTTTCATATTTGAGAGTTTTCTCAAATTTGAAAAGAGGATCATTTGATTTATTTATTGCATCTTCAATTATTTTTCCAATATAAAAAATATAAGAGAGGGAATAATATGACTTTCCCAAATTTAGGAAAAATGAAGATCTAATGAATAAATCAAATTTTGGTTTCCGGTGTTTGTTTGCATTTTATTTGGATAGGGAAAAAAATGCGCGTTTTCAAAAATTGCATTCTAGGTCCGGAGTAAAGTTCATTTTGTTCGACTCATTTTTAGGAGTCGGGGAAAATTTACTTTAGTAATTTTGGAGTTCGTTTAGTTTAGTTTTCTTTTGTTTTTCTGCGCGCGAATCCAGTCAAAAAAAAAGGACCAAGGCCAGCCGGGCCAAAGGCCCAGCCAGCCGGCCGCCTCCCCAGCCAGCGTGCGCGCCAGGCGCAGCGCCAGGCCGCCGCCTCCCTCGCTCTAGGCCGAGTCCCAGAGGGACTCTAGGCCGGTTAGCCCCCCCTTTCCTTGTTTTGTTTTCCCTCTTTTGCTTGCCCCCTACCCCAAGTAATCCCCCCCACCTATATAAATACACCACAAACCCCCCCCCTCTCCTCACATCAATCCCAAGCCCCTCTCCTCCTTAGCCGTGCCCCACCCCACGCCCCTCACCCACCGCCGCCGCCCTATAGCCGCCGTCGCCGCCGTACGCCGGAGCCTCGCCGAGGTTGTCCCGCGCCGCGTCTCTTTTTCTCCCCTCGGTTCAGTTTTTCTTCTAAACCGTTCTGGTTCTTTCTTAACTGTTCCGGTTTTCTTTCGTTCTTTGTTTCGGTTTTATTTTCCGAAAACCCTAGATCGGTTTTCGTTCTTCTTTCGGACCGTTCGTCTCAACGAACGTGATCACCCATTTTTCCCGGTTAACGACGCCCGTTCGTTTAATCGTTCTTCTTTTTCTTTTCGTCGGATTTATTCCGCGATCGTGATCTCAGATCCGATCTTCGTTCTAGTCTTTCTTTCCGCTCGCTTATCGGAATCAGGTGATTCAAGCGCCTGGAGTTTCGTTTAGAAACCGCCGTTCCATCTAATCAACTTGAACCAGCCTTTGCTACAGTAAAATTTGACCTAGTTTCAACTTGCTAGAACCGAGTTGTTTCTTCCGCCGTTTGTTTTCCGTTTCTTTGTTCGGTTCGTTCTTTCTTTGCAACCGGAGTTCTTAAGTTGAACTTTCGGGTTCGTTCTCTTATTCGAGTTTTACCTATGCATTAGATGAGTACTTATTGTATGCTTGTTGTTTGTCTGCGATAGATCACCCGGATTGCGCCGCTTGTTACTTCGAAACCCTAGGACTCGCGGATCATCAGCAAGGCAAGTAACACTTTGATCATACCTTTTCTACAACCCATGTTTTATTGCATTAGATCAATCCTCTCACATTGCATGATTAGGATCTAATTAAATTGTGGGATGGGAAGTAGATGAGGTAGTACCTATTACCTGTATTATTATGAAACCTTTGGGAGTTACTTCTACGTTTGCTTATTATGCCATGCTATGCTAGTAGACGTGGATTGGGTGAGTGATATCCATGACAGATGTGAGTTGATAATTTTTAATGGTTTATCTAAGGTGGCCACTTAAACACACATCTGGGTGGATTGAGGCACCTGATGTCTATCAGGACTTGCCTGTTTTATTTTGGACCGCCACCCAGGCTCAAAGGGATCATAAGATAATTCATGCTAGAAACTTCCGTGTGCAGCCACATGCTACTATGGGCTCTGGCATAGTTGACTAAGTTGTGCGAACTCTTACGGGGTGGACTAGCAGATGTAGGGGTTGTAGGTGGTACGGTCTACCCCACATGTAAGGTGCTAGCGCTTCTGAAAGACTATGTCTCGGTCATCCGTTTCTCAAACACCATGTAGTGCGAGAAAACAAACGGAGGCGATCGAGTCATGTGGGGAAAAGTGCGCAAACCTCTGCAGAGTGTACAAACTAATCATGATTAGCCGTGTCCCCGGTTATGGACAACTTGAGTATCTAGTACTTGAATATCATGTGAATCTCATCACGTTACTTCTAATTAATGCTGTTGGGTTTTAATTACTTAATTGGGATCGGAATGCTGCCAACCATTCTCGATGTTTAACAACCACCATGATAGTTAAATAAATTTATTCCTTTGCAGTAGGGAAAACTGGCTTTACGCAAAACTATAACCATAGAGCTTTCCACCAGCCATATATGCGTGTAGTATAGCTGTTTCATTCCATTACTCTCTATGTGTTACATTGCCAGCATATACCATGTGCTGACCCGTTTTCGGGCTGCAACTTCTCATGTTGCAGACTTTTCAGACGACGAGTAAGGTGCTTTTAGGTCGTGGTTCTATACTCAGTGATGCCGTTGGAGTTGATGGACCCATTTATCTTACGAGTCTTCCGCTGTTATCGTTATTAGATGGCCTTAAGCCATTTTTATTGTAATAAGTTCTCTTTGAGACAACGATGTAATAAGTGTGTGATTGCCACTCTGCTATAAATCCTTCGATGTACTGTGTGGTGTCAGCATTACTGATCCAGGGATGACACCGGAGCACAGAGCACTTGATCCATTCGGGTCGGGTCGCCACACAGCATCGATAAGAGGAGCAACTGGAGTGCTAAGAAAATCATTGTTGTTGGTATTGGCAAAGTCACAAAATTTAGTATTGTCTTGAGACATCGTGACAAGCAAGCAATCCAACACACGAGCAAACAAGAAGCAAGTGAAAAAGAGGCGAACGGAAAAAGAGAGGGCGAATAAAATAGCAAGGGTGTAGTGGAGGAGAGGAAAACGAGAGGCAAATGGCAAATAATGTAATGCGAGGGATAAGAGTTTGTGATGGGTACTTGGTATGTCTTGACTTGTGCGCAGACTCCCCGGTAATGGTGCCAGAAATGGCTCGTTGTCGGGAGTCAAATCTTGACTTGACTTGGCGCAAATCTCTCCGGCAACTGCGCTAGAAATCCTTCTTGTTACCTCTCGAGCACTGCGTTGGTTTTCCCTTGAAGAGGAAAGGGTGATGCAGTAAAGTAGCGTAAGTATTTCCCTCAGTTTTTGAGAACCAAGGTATCAATCCAGTAGGAGATCACGCTCGAGTCCCACGCACCTACACAAACAAATAAGAACCTCGCAACCAACGCGATAAAGGGGTTGTCAATCCCTTCACGGTCACATACGAGAGTGAGATCTGATAGATATGATAAGATAATTTTTTTGGTATTTTTATGATAAAGATAAATAAAGATGCTAAGTAAAATAAACAACAATAGAAATAGCTATATGTTGGAAGATTAATGCCGGGGTACTGATCCACGGGCACCTATGGGATCGGCGGGCCGAGTCCCTTTCGGTTCGGCGGGGGCGAAGGTCGCACGAAGAGCGGATCGAGGCGAAACACACGAGCGGTTTACCCAGGTTCGGGCCGCACGGATGCGTAAAACCCTACTCCTGCTTTGTGGTTTGTATTGAGTTCTTGCTCGGGAGCGCGGAGTGCTACAGTACACTCCAGCAGCTAACGAGACCGAGCGTGAGAGTTCGAACCCCCCCCCCTACGTTGCGCATGGGCCTCCTTTTATATGCTCAAGGGGTCACCGACAGGTGGCAACGTAGACAAGGGTAAAAATGGAAAGGTGCTGCGGTTGGTACAGCTACCTGTTACAGTGTATCATACCTAACCCTGACGGCAGGGGACAAGGGCATTAAATGCCCGTCTGCGTCGCCTAAATAGTGCAAAAGGGACCGTCAGGGACGCCACCGCCCGCCACGATGGCAATCTTGTCAGCGCCGCTTGCCACCGCGCACCGCTGGCTGCACAGCCTCCTGCCACGTACGCTTGAAAGGGTCCCAGAGCGACACGTTGGTGGATGTGCTAGAGCGCGGACACAGAGTGGTGGCTTGCCGCGGCAAGCGCCTTTCCGCGGTCGTTGTCTTGTCGCATCCGGGAGCTTGTCGCTCACCGGGCCTTGCTGGGGTGCGTGGCGCGTCGCGGCAAGTTCCTTGAGATGCCTTGGTTGGCCTTCCCGACAAGCTCCTCTTGCCGGGGTCTTGTCTCCTTATCTCGGATATGCCTTGGTTGGCCTTCCCAGCAAGCTCCTCTTGCCGGGGTCTTGTCTCCTTGGCTTGGATACTTTGTCCTTGAATGGCTCCAAAGGAACCACGGAGGGCCTTCGCGGTCACCCGGCAAGCCTTGCCGCGGGATGCTGCGACTGCCCGTGCACAAGTTCGGGATACTAGGGTACCCCCACTCTAGTACACCGACAGGAGCCCCCGGGCCTGGGCCATACACGGTGCGGAGCGCTGTTGGGCCAGGCCCAAAACAGGGCACGGGCACGCGCGGCCTAGGTTACGCCGTATCTTTCTCCGTATCCACCGCGCCCTCCCCGAACGGCACGCGTTGAATGCGGCGTCGTGGGAGAGATCGTGGGTGGTTTCTTTATTCGGAAATGCGGAACGTCCGCCCCCTCCCTCCTTATAAGCAGGGGAAACAGGGGCAGTTCGCCCATTCGCCGGTTGCTACTCCAATCTCAGAAATCTCCGCCGCTCCCTCGTCTTCCCAAAGTTGAAAAGAGAGCAGCGCCCTGCCCCCCATCGCCACCAACACCACCAATGTCGTCAACCTCCTCCACCACTTCCGCCATGGCTCCGAAAGCCGACAAGGGGAAGGTTGTGAAGTCGACCGAGGCGCAGCGGCTTGCGGCGCTGCGAAAGGAGCGGGCAGTCTTCCCCCCCAAGCTTGCCGCGAAGGAGCTGAGGGAGAATTACTATCTCTTCTGGTCGACGGAGACGCGAGCGCATCCGCGCACAAAGGTACTTCCAGCCGCCGCTTGGAAAATGGCTCCAAATGGATATCCTTTCTTCGCCTTGTTCTTCTACTGCGGGCTCTGCCCGCCCTTCTCTGAGTTTTTCTACGATATCATGAACACCTACGGATTCCACCTCCTTGACTTCACCCCCAATGCTGTTCTGACCATGGCAGTTTTCGCACATCTCTGCGAAAACTTTGTCGGAGTCCATCCCAACGTAGCCCTTTTTCGCCACTTCTTTATGCCCCGAGTAGAGAGAGGAGAACCTTTATCCGGCGGAATCGCCTGGATCTCGAGGGCCGGCAAGAAGGACACTTATTTGGAGGGAGAGTTCCGCGGCAAGTGGGAAGAATGGAGAGCAGACTGGTGCTGGATTGACGAGGAGAATCCGCAGCCGTTTACCGCCCGGCGCCAAACCCCAGTAGCATGCGGCAGCGATTGGAGTGACGTGGCCCCGGAAGATGATAGGGTGAAGATTGCCGTCACCCGGATCCTACGCCTCAGGCTTGCCGGGCTCACTGTAGGCGCTGTTGGCGCAGACTTTCTTCGCCGCCGCATTGCCCCCCTGCAGGAACGGGGGAGGCCCACTTGGGAATTCAAGAATGCGGCGGATATCATGAGGCTGCGTCCAGGCCTCAATTTCAACTTCACTGTTTTGGAGCTCAACGCAATGCTCCAGGAGCTGTTCAAGTACGACCCTCAGCATCCCGAAGTGTTCAGGTTGCCGGGGGGTGTTGTTCCGCTGTGCAACAACTCTGCGCTCGACCGCATCCGTGCAATTATGCCGCTGTGCGATTCGCATGGAATTGTCCCAACTTGGCAAGAGCCTGCAGACGACGTTGTGCAGCAGTTCTTCGACGACTTGGTAGAAGTGCCGATCTGCTCCGATGAAAAGGATAGGCTCACCCGTGACACCACCGATGAGGAGATGACCCGCATCGCCACCAGGCTAGAAGAGGCGGCGGCAAGCCGTGCCGAGCGAGGGGAGCCCGCCGGCGGGAAAGGGTTTGCCGGGCATAACGCCGAGTCGAGCGAGCCCGCCAAGGATACGAGCGGCTCGCTGGAGATCAACTCCTCTTCCTCCTCATCTTCAGGCAGCTCGCCGCAAGCAGAGCCTCCATCCTCGCCAAGAAGGCTCTCCGCAAGGTCAGGGACGTAGCGGGGCAGCAGACGGGTGAACAGTCGCCGCGCCGCGTGACGCGCTCCACCGCGGCAAGCACTGGTGCTGCGGGAACACCTCATGCTGCTGCGGCAACTGGAGCGGGGTCGTCTCAGGCCACCGCCACCATTCCCGCCAAGAGGCCAAGGGAACCTACTCCTCTTCCTCCTCGCGCTGGACATGGGCCGGACTTCGACTTCTCCACGTTCAGCTCCAACGAGGAAGAAGAAGAAGAAGAGTAAGCTTCTCTTGTTGTACTTGTAGTTCTTCAATTCTTGCCGTTTTATCTTGTATCTCATTTTCTTGACTCTGAACTTGTTCCTTTTCAGGACTCTGGCCCAGAGAGCAGCGAAGAGGGCCAAGGTCCCGGTGATTATCATCGAGGACGAACCCACCGCGACAGCAGGGGGTGCGCCCGAGACAACCTTGCCGGACCCGGCAACTTTTCTCCAGAGCAGCCCCCAGCGTAAGCATATGGTTCGCTTTCCGCTGTGAGGCGCGCATGGATACTCTGTATTTGCTAATATCTGATTGTTGGTTTGTGTAGGCCCAGAGCAGCCCCACCAGGAGCGCCCGGAGACTGCCCCCAAAAGGCCAAGGGAGAGTCCTCCGGCAAGGGGGAATTCCCCGGCAAGGGACAGCACCAGCGTCCCCCCGGCGACGGAGACTACGACCGCTGAACCCAGTAGAGGTAATCTTCTCTTCGAAGCTTCCCTTGGGTTCTTTTTCTTCTTGGATATTTTCTTGACTTTTCTCCCCTTTTCCGGCAATTAGACCCATCTGCTGCGGAGCCGATGGAGATCGAGGAAGCAGCCGGCGCTGATGATCCCGCCGGCGACGAGGCCGCCAAAGCTGCCGCCGCAGCAGCTGGCGGGGGATCTGGCGATCACACTGACGACCCTGAGGCCGCAGGAGCACCAGGCGCTACGTCGACCGCCGACCCGTCCGCCGCTGCCGCAGCGCCAGGCTCCGAAGAGTCCCGGCCAAGCGTCTACTTGAAGGCCGGCGATGGCGTCTTCATCAACCTCCCCTGGGCGTCAAGCTCCAGGGCGCCGGTCAAGGGAGAGAGCTTCGACGGAGAGGTGCTCGCCTCCGCTGGGCCAACGCTAGTTGACGCGCCGAGCAGCAGCAGCGGCGAGCCTGAGGAGGAGCGGCTGCTGCGGAAGCTGTTGTCGCTTTACCGCGCGCGGCAAGCCAAGCTGGAATCCCGCGAGGCGCTTGTCGCGAAGGCGGGAGCAGATATCGAGAAGCGCGCAGAGGAGCTCCGGGGTCTCCACCAGGAAGCTCTCCGGTCCCTGGCAGAGGAGCGGGAGCAACTTGCCGAATCGCAGAAGGCCTTCTTCCTCGAGAAGGCCAAAGTTGAAGAGCAATAGCGGCTTGCCGCTGAGAAGCTGTTTGTGCAGGAGGGCGAGCTGGCGCAGCGGAAAGTCAACCTCGACAGCCACGAGGAGGAGCTTTCCGCGCGTGAGCAGGAATTCGGCAGAGCCCTTAAGAAAGCAGAGGATGCTGCCGCAGTTGCCGAGGCCGCCAAGAAGGAGCTGGAGACGAAGGTGGCGCAGCTGGAGGCCGATTTCAAGGCAAGTGGTGAAGAGCTTGCCGCGCTCAAGCTTGAGCGGGAGAAGGACGCCCAGAGCAACTCAGAGATGCAGGCTCGTCTCGCTGAGAAGGGCAAAGAGCTTAGCGCCGCCAAGGACTCCAACGCAGATCTTGAGTTGAAGCTGACCACTTTGACCAAGACGCTGGAGAAAGTGGAGCACTGGACGGATGGTCTCGTGAGTGCTGCCGCAGATATCGACAGGGAGCTGGCGCAGCTGGGGGTGGAGGATCTCGGGTATCCCTCTGACGAGAACCTCCAACCCAGTGCCAAGCTCACCTTGTTCTTCAAAGGCGTGGCGACGGCCCTCCAGCGGCTCCGGGAGAAGATTCTGAAGCAGCTGGCCGACGAGTCGCGCAAGATCTGCGCGGGAGCTCTCCAGAAGGTGTTGGTGAAGGTGGCCTTCCGCAACCCAGGCCTCAACCTCACCAACGCCCTGAAGACTCTGCCGCCGGATGCTGATCTGGAGGCGCTCAAGACCCTTGTCGCACCCATTGTGGACAAGGTGAGCGGGATCAAGAGGGTTGAGGGCGATCGTGTAGACTAGGCCGCCCGTTTCCTTCTTTTCTTGTCGCTGCTGGTCATGTTACGAAAACAATCTGTTAGGGCCGCGACAAGCTACTTTACAATATAACTCTTTTCTGGGTAATGATTGCAATGTTATTCCCTTTACTTGATTACTCCTTTGTATGTTTTTGCCCTACGCTTTTAGGGAACTTGCCGGTGCAGGCACCTTAGCCGCGAGCGCTGAGTGCGGGACGTCAGCGGCCTGCTGGCGGTGCCGCTACCGACAAGAAACCTTGTCGCAACTAGTCGCAGCTCACTTAAGTTTCTGAGCGGACTCGAAACAAAGTAAGGGCGCAACTAGCTACGAGTTGGTTCCTCCGCGCACAGGTTTTCCATACAAAGTGCGGTCGTTCAAGGGAGATAACTTAAAAAATTTAAAAATCTAATTGCTCAAACTTTGGCAACTTAGATTTTCTGTTGTTTGCTTCCCGGCAAGGCAAAACTTTCTTGAACGACGCCTGGTCCATACCATTATCTTCTCCTTTCCCCCCGGCAAACTTGTGGGCGAGGGAACCTTCCTTTCCTTGAGAAAAAAGAAAGAGGAGAAAATAAAGATATGGAGCCTTACGACTCGTTATTGCTTACCGGGGAGTAGGTGCTGCACAAAGTGTCAGATAACACATGCAAAAAATAGAAAGCATGAAATCGACAAGATGTGCGGAGCACATGAGCTTTACTTATGCACGGGGTCTGCGCCCGGCTTTGTACAAAGGATTACATGCAACAGCGGCAAGACTTGTACAAAAGGTGGTTGCCGGAACGGGTTCCGGCAACCGCGCCTTACATGTAAAACTTACGAAGATGCTCAATGTTCCAGGAGTTGCTCACCGGAATGGCATCTTCGGTCTCAAGGCGGACAGCGCCAGGCCTAGTGACTCGTTTCACCCGGTAAGGGCCTTCCCACTTCGGCTTCAACTTGTTGGAATTCTTGGCAGACTGAACACGCCGAAGAACAAGGTCGCCTTCCTCGAGACTTCTGGCATTAACTTTGCGGCTATGGTAGCGGCGCAAAGCTTGCTGGTAGCAAGCAGCTCGTACAGCAGCCTGCAGACGGTCTTCCTCAAGGAGCAGCGCGTCATCTTGTCGCAGCTGCTCTCGCTCAAGCTCATCATAAGCGAGCACTCGAGGTGACCCGTATACGAGTTCCGTGGGGAGAACTGCCTCTGCTCCATAGACTAGAGCGAAAGGTGTCTGGCCAGTGGCTCGATTTGGCATCGTTCTGATCAACCAAAGAACCACCGGCAGCTCCTCGATCCAGTTTCTTCCGCACTTGTGCAGCCTGTCGAAAGTCCTGGTCTTGAGCCCACGCAGCACTTCAGCATTTTCCCTCTCCGCTTGACCGTTGCTTCTCGGGTGAGCAACAAAAGCGAAGCAGACCTTGGCGCCAAGATCTTGGACGTACTGCATGAAGGTGCGGCTCGTAAATTGCGTACCGTCGTCGGTGATTATCCTGTTAGGGATCCCGAAACGGTAAACAATCGACCTGAAGAACTTGACTGCTGACTGTGTTGTCACCTTCCTCACTGCTTCCACTTCCGGCCACTTTGTGAACTTGTCGATTGCAACGTACAAGTACTCAAAGCCCCCGATTGCTCGGGGAAAGGGGCCGAGGATGTCGAGCCCCCAGACCGAAAATGGCCAGGATAAAGGGATCGTTTGGAGAGCTTGAGCTGGTTGGTGTATCTGCTTGGAATGGAACTGGCACGCTTCACACTTGGTTACTTGTGCAGTTGCATCCTGGAGGGCTGTCGGCCAAAAGAAACCTTGCCGGAATGCTTTGCCGGCAAGTGCTCTTGCGCCAATGTGGTGACCACATATGCCTCCATGTATCTCTGCCAACAGCTTTTGTCCGTCTTCCCGGTGAATACACTTCAATTTCACACCGTTGAGTCTTCTTCTGTACAGTGTCTTGTCGACAAACTGGTACATACTTGACTGCCGGGCTACTCTTTCTGCTTCTTCTTGCTCTTCGGGAAGTTCTCCTGTCTGAAGGAAACGGACAATCTGCTGTGCCCATGCTGGAGCTTGTGACTCGACAACAAGGACTAAAGGCAAATTTGCTGCTGCGGGAACATCCGCTTCTACGGCGAGAACCTGCGGCTCTGCCGGAGCTTGACGTTCCCCGGCAAGCTTGCCGGAGCAAAACTTGTCGGGAGCCTGTGCTTCAACGGAACAAACCCTAGGGCTTGCCGGAGCAGACTGCTCCTCAGCACTCTTGGCGTTGATCTCAGCTGCTGCGGGAACATCCGCTTCTACGGCAAGAATCTGCGGCTCTGCCGGAGCTTGACGTTCCCCGACAAGCTTGTCGGAGCAAAACTTATCGGGAGCCTCTGCTTCAACGGAACAAACCCTAGGGCTTGCCGGAGCAGACTGCTCCTCAGCGTTCTTGGTGTTGATCTTGGGGACCTTCTTGGCGGCGGCTTCGGGAAGCTTTGCCGGAAAATGGTTACCAGAAATCAACTTCCTCTTCTTGCTCTATCCAGTTGATGGCGTTACAGACGGTTGAGTCAGCTTGAGCATGAAGATGCCTGGTTCCACAGGTAACTTAAGTGCTGTGCACTTTGATAGGCCATCGGCAATGTCGTTCTGAGCTCTTGGAACATGCTCCATCTGCAGGCCGCCAAAGTGCTCTTCTAGCTTTCTCACTTCGTCGACGTAGGCTTCCATCAATGGACTCTGATAGCTCTTGTTTACTTGGCGGACGACAAGCTGTGAGTCACCCCTGACAATGAGCTTCTTGATCCCAAGGTCTGCCGCGATCCTGAGACCGGCAAGCAAGCCTTCATACTCTACAGTATTGTTTGTTGCTTGCTCCTTGGGAAAGTGCATCTGGACTACGTACTTGAGGTGCTCTCCGCTGGGTGCGACAAGCAGTACGCCAGCGCCGGCGCCTTGCAGCGAAAAGGCACCATCAAAGTACATCAGCCACTCTTTGCTTGCTTCCTCGCCGGGGATGCTCGTTTCTGGAATTTCTTCATTTGGTGTTGGCGTCCATTCTGCTATGAATTCTGCCAATGCTCTGCTTTGGATAGTTGGAGTACTCTCAAACTTGAGGCCAAAGCTTGACAATTCCAGTGCCCACTCAACAATCCTGCCTGTCGCTTCTGGATTCTGTAGTATCCTCTTCAGCGGAAAGCGAGTGAAAAATGTGATCTCATGTGCTTGGAAGTAATGGCGCAGCTTTCTCGAGGCCATGAGAAGGCCGAAAAGCAATTTCTGCACGCCAGAGTACCTTGTCCTAGCCCCCTGCAGAAGGGAACTGACAAAGTAAACTGGGCGCTGCACCATTCTCTTCTGTATCTCCTCGCGCGTCTGTGCAGATCCATCCTTGTCGGGACCAGAGCTTGTCGAGGAAGCCCCCTGCTTGTCGCTGGGTGCGCTTGCCGTGGTTGCTGGCTCGTCATCTGCCTCCCTCTCTGCTACTAACGCAACACTAACCACTTGATTGGTTGCCGCTATGTACAGTAGCAACTTCTCTTGTGGCTTAGGTGCGACAAGTATTGGAGCGGAGGACAAGTATCTCTTCAAGTCTTGTAGCGCAGCCTCCGCTTCCGGAGTCCATTTCATTGGACCTGCCTTTTTCAATATTTTGAAAAACGGCAGGGCGCGCTCAGCAGACCTAGAGATAAACCTACTGAGAGCAGCCACGCAACCGGCAAGTCTTTGTACATCCTTGACGCGCTTGGGTGCTTCAGTCTGCTCAATGGCCTTGATCTTGTCGGGATTGGCTTCGATTCCCCGCTGAGACACGAAGAACCCGAGAAGCTTGCCGGAGGGGACTCCAAACACACACTTCTCGGGGTTGATCTTGAGGCTGATCTTGCGCAGATTTGCAAAGGTCTCGTCTAAATCTTGAATCAAAGTTGTCCTATCCTGTCCTGGCGGAGCTACCATTGCCTTCTTACACTTGTTGGTGGAGCTCGATGGTGCATCCTCGACGGCAGCGCAGCACTCCGAAGAGGTGCGCTTGCCGGAGTGGGCATCAAAACTCTTGCCGGACTTGGTCTTCTTCTTCCCCCCGGGAGCTTCAACGGCAGGTGACTTGCGATCTGCTGCGGCTGCTGCTTCCCGGTAGATCTTGTCGGCGCAGATAAGAGCATCCTTCTTGTCGCTAGGGACAAAGATGACGCTTATCGGGCCTGGCATCTTCAGCATGTTGTATGCGTAGTGAGAGGCTGCCATGAACTTGGCGAGTGCTGGACGACCGAGTATCCCATTATAAGGCAATGGAAAATCGGCAACGTCAAAAGTGACCCTCTCAGTCCTGAAGTTCAACTTGCTGCCAAATGTTACTGTCAACGTGACCTTCCCCTTCGGCTTGCTCCTTGCCGGGTTGATTCCTTGGAATGTGCCGGTCTCTTCAAGCTCGCTATCAGGGATCTGGAGTTTGTGGAGTACAGCGGAGGAGATCAGGTTCAAGCTGGCCCCGCCGTCAACTAGCATCTTAGTGACCTTGAGGTTGCGGATAGTTGGTGAAACCAACATTGGCAAGCACCCGACCGCAGTTGTGCGATCAGGGTGGTCCGCAATATCAAAGATGATAGGCGTGCTGGACCATTTCAGAAGCTTGCGTGACTCGACAGGTGGTTCCGCCGCATTGACTTCCCGCACCCACTGCTTGAGTTGGCGATGTGAAGTATGCAGAGAAGCACCGCCGTCAACGCACAAGATCTCTATGGCTTTCTGGAACTCCTGCTCACTGGTCTCGACATCATCCATGTCTTCGTCGTCGTCGTCATCTTCATCCTTGTTGCGGCCGCGGGGAGGTCTGTCTCCTTGTCGCTGCTTGGCTTTGCCGCGGTGTCCTCCCCGGCCGGCGCGCTTCTTGCCGGATTCTCCAGCACCTCCTTGGGCCCTCTCCTTGTCACGTCGCTCGTATTTAGCCTTTTGCTACTAGACAAGCTGCTCGACCTTCTTGCAGCTCTGGAGGTCATGGCCCTTGGTGCGGTGGATCTTGTAGTACTACTTGTCGGTGCCGTCCTGCTTGTCGGCGACTGCCATAGCCTGGCAGTTGGTTCATGCGGCAATCTCCTTGCCGGAGCTACCAGCCTTGGCTTTCTTGGCTCCACCTTCATTGCTGGACTGCTCCACGACTAGCACATTTTTGCCTTTCTTCTTCCTGTTGTTTCGCCGCCGGTTTTTCTTTGCCGGGGCAGCATCCTCGCTATCAGATCCTCCTGCTCCTGCATTCTCTCTAGGGAGTTTCCTCCCTTCCTCAGCACGTGCATACTTGTCGGCCAGGGCATACAGCTCACTGACGTCTCTGATCTTGCACATCGCCATCTCCTCCCGCATCCTGCGGTTACGCACGTTCTGATGGAACACGCTGATGACCGTGGCAGGGTGGACATCTGGGATGTTGTGCTGTACACGGCTGAATCTCTGGATGTACTTGCGCAGGGGCTCTCCTTCCTTCTGGGCGAGCATATGAAGGTCACTCTCTTGGCCATGAGGTTTGTGGCCGCCTGTAAAGGCGCCGACAAACTGATGGCATAGGTCTGCCCAGGAAGATATGGAGCTGTCCGGCAAGTGCATGAGCCAGGACCTGACGTTGGGCTTGAGCACCAGCGGGAAGTAGTTGGCAAGGATCTTGTCATCGCGCCCCCCGGCAGCCTGCACCGCGATGGTGTAGATGCTGAGGAACTCCAATGGATGCGACTTGCCGTCGTACTTCTCTGGTACATCTGGCTTGAAATTCTTCGTGCTGGGCCACTGGACTTGCCGCAGCTCATGAGTAAACGCAGGGCAACCTACCGCGTACGGCAAGCCGCCTGGTTCCTCTGGCGCATGCATGTCGACAGAGGGCCCAGCGCGCTGGTCTGATTGACGCCGCGCTTCTCTTCGGCGCTCGATGCGAGTACGAGCGTCTTCTTGCTGTCGTTCGTGAAGAACTTGGCGCTGATCGCGACGAGCTCGTGGATCTGATGACGCGGTGGAGTCGCTGTCGAGGTGGATCCGGCGAGTCGGCGATCTTGGCCTTCGGGGCGAAGAGTGCACAGTGGTTGCACCCCCACCGGTCTTGTCGCCACCGGCTCATGCCTGGCTGACTTGCCGCGGCTGCGACGTGCTCGGCTGCCGTTGAGTGTCGCCGTTGGCGAAGCCGATGAGACTTTGAATGGTGGCCCTCCAGTCGTCGATCTTGTCTGCCGTTGGAGGGTAGTCCAGGAGCAGTTGAGCTCGCGCCAAAGCTTCTGCTGCAGTGGCGGGTGGCAGTGGCGAACGGTGCGAGGAGTGGGATATGCTCGGACTTCTAACTATGTTAGAAGGAGCAGTATCCCGTCCAGGCGACCGTGCCCCGCTCGTGCCAGCATGTTGGCGTGCATGCTGGTCCTGAGCACTTCGTGATCCACCAGCTCGATCTTGGTCCAGCAAACGCATGGTACCATCAATACCATGACGCTGCCGGTCCCACGCCTCCTGAGATGGGCGCGGTGCATGTACGGACGCCGAGGTCTTGGAGTGCGCCCGGTCGTTGTGGGAGCCGGCTACGCCGCCGATGGGCAGCGCAGCCTTGTCCTTGGACCTGGCAGCACCGTGAGCTCCCTCGTCGACGCCCGTTCTTCCGCCAGCGCCCGCCCCATCAGCCGTTTGCTCCGGCGGTGGTGGGTTCGGCGTGGACGGAGCAGCCGCCTCCGAAGCCTTCTTCTTCGGCGGCATGTCGATGAAGATGATGAAGATCTAGCTCGTGTGAACACCGGATCTGGTTCACACAACCTCGACGCCCCCTACCTGGCGCGCCAAAGATGCCGGGGTACTGATCCACGGGCACCTATGGGACCGGCTGGCCGAGTCCCTTTTGGTTCGGCGGGGGCGGAGGTCGCACGAAGAGCGGATCGAGGCGAAACACACGAGCAGTTTACCCAAGTTCGGGCCGCACGGATGCGTAAAACCCTACTCCTGCTTTGTGGTTTGTATTGAGTTCTTGCTCGGGAGCGCGAAGTGCTACAGTACACTCCAGCAGCTAACGAGACCGAGCGTGAGAGTTCGAACCCCCCCCCCCTACGTTGCGCATGGGCCTCCTTTTATATGCTCAAGGGGTCACCGACAGGTGGCAACGTAGACAAGGGTAAAAATGGAAAGGTGCTGCGGTTGGTACAGCTACCTGTTACAGTGTATCATACCTAACCCTGACGGCAGGGGACAAGGGCATTAAATGCCCGTCTGCGTCGCCTAAATAGTGCAAAAGGGACCATCAGGGACGCCACCGCCCGCCACGATGGCAATCTTGTCAGCGCCGCTTGCCACCGCGCACCGCTGGCTGCACAGCCTCCTGCCACATACGCTTGAAAGGGTCCCAGAGCGACACGTTGGTGGATGTGCTGGAGTGCGGACACAGAGTGGTGTCTTGCCGCGGCAAGCGCCTTGCCGCGGTCGTTGTCTTGTCGCATCCGGGAGCTTGTCGCTCACCGGGCCTTGCTGGGGCGCGTGGCGCGTCGCGGCAAGTTCCTTGAGATGCCTTGGTTGTCCTTCCCGGCAAGCTCCTCTTGCCGGGGTCTTGTCTCCTTATCTCGGATATGCCTTGGTTGGCCTTCCCGGCAAGCTCCTCTTGCCGGGGTCTTGTCTCCTTGGCTTGGATACTTTGTCCTTGAATGGCTCCAAAGGAACCACGGAGGGCCTTGGCGGTCACCCGGCAAGCCTTGCCGCGGGATGCTGCGACTGCCCGTGCACAAGTTCGGGATACTAGGGTACCCCTACTCTAGTACACCGACAATTAATATGATGGAAGATAGACCCGGGGGCCATAGGTTTCACTAGTGGCTTCTCTCAAGAGCATCAGTATTACGGTGGGTAAACGAATTACTGTCGAGCAATTGATAGAATTGAGCATAGTTATGAGAATATCTAAGTATGATCATGTATATAGGCATCACATCCGTGACAAGTAGAACGAAACGATTCTGCATCTACTACTATTACTCCACACATCGACCGCTATCCAGCATGCATCTAGAGTATTAAGTTCACAAGAACAGAGTAATGCTTTAAGTAAGATGACATGATGTAGAGGGGTAAACTCATGCAATATGATATAAACCCCATCTTTTTATCCTCGATGGCAACAATACAATACATTCCTTGCTACCCCTGTTGTCACTGGGAAAGGACACCGCAAGATTGAACCCAAAGCTAAGCACTTCTCCCATTGCAAGAAAGATCAGTCTAGTAGGCCAAACCAAACTGATAATTCGAAGAGACTTGCAAATATAACCAATCATACATAAAAGAATTCAGAGGGAATTCAAATATTGTTCATAGATAAACTTGATCATAAACCCACAATTCACGGATTAACAAACACACCGCAAAAGAAGATTACATCGAATAGATCTCTAAGAAGATCGAGGAGATCTTTGTATTGAGATTCAAAGAGAGAGAAGAAGTCATCTAGCTAATAACTACGGACTCGAAGGTCTGAAGTAAACTACTCACACATCACCGGAGAGCCCATGGAGTTGATGTAGAGGCCCTCCATGATCAATGCCCCCTCCGGCGGAGCTCCAGAAAAGGCCCCAAGATGGGATCTCTCGGGTACAGAAGGTTGCGGCGGTGGAATTATGTTTTTGTGGTGCTTCTGGATGTTAGAGGAAGAAGTAGGTCGGTGGAGCAATGAGGGGCCCACGAGGGTGGAGGGCACGCCCAGGAGGGTAGGCGCGCCCCCTTGCCTCATGGCCTCCTTGATTGTTTCTTGACGCCCACTCCAAGTCTCCTGGATCACGTTTGTTGAGAAAATCACGTTCCCGAAGGTTTCATTCCGTTTGGACTCCGTTTGATATTCCTTTTCGGCGAAACTCTAAAATAGGCAAAAATTAGCAATTTGGGCTGGGCCTCCAGTTAGTAGGTTAGTCCCAAAAATGATATAAAAGTGTAAAATAAAGAACATTAACATCCAAAATAGATAATATAATAGCATGGAGCAATCAAAAATTATAGATACGCTGGAGACGTATCATGTGCTATCAAATGTCACAACGTAACTAGGTGATTATAAAGATGCTCTACAAGTGTCTTCGATGGTGTTTGCTGAGTTGGCATAGATCGAGATTAGGATTTGTCACTCCGATTGTCAGAGAGGTATCTCTGGGCCCTCTCAGTAATGCACATCACTATAAGCCTGTCAAGCAATGTGACTAATGAGTTAGTTGCGGGATGTTGCATTACGGAACGAGTAAAGAGACTTGCCGGTAACGAGATTGAACTAGGTATTGAGATACCGATGATCGAATCTCGGGCAAGTAACATACTGATGACAAAGGGAACAATGTATGTTGTTATGCAGTTTGGCCGATAAAGATCTTCATAGAATATGTAGGAACCAATATGAGCACCCAAGTTTCGCTATTGGTTATTGACCGGAAGTGAGTCTCGGTCATGTCTACATAGTTCTCGAACCCGTAGGGTCTGCACGCTTAACGTTCGATGATGATTTGTATTATGAGTTATGTGATTTGATGTACCGAAGGTTATTCAGAGTCCCAGATGAGATCACAGACATGATGAGGAGTCTCGAAATGATCGAGCCGTAAAGATCGATATATTGGAAGGATATATTCGGACATCAGAAAGGTTCTGAGTGGTTCAGATATTTTTCGAAGTACCGGAGAGTTACGGGAATTCGCCAGGGGAAGTATTGGGCCTTCATGGGCCTTAGTGGAAAGGAGAGAAGGGCCAGAAGGGGAGGCCATGCGCCCCCCATGGGCTGGTCCAAATTGGACTAGGGAGGGGCGGCGCGCCCCTCTTTCCTTCTCCCTCTCCTCTCCTTCATTCTTCTCCTACTTGGACTCAGGAAAAGGGGAAACCTACTCCTAGTAGGAGTAGGAATCCCCCCTTGGGGCGCACCATGAAGGGCCGGCCGGCTCCATCCTCCCCTCCTTTATATATGGGGGAGGGGGCACCCCATAGACACACAAGTTGATTTCTTAGCCGTGTGCGGTGCCCCCTTCACAGTTTTCCACCTTGGTCATATTGTCATAGTGCTTAAGCGAAGCCTTGCATCGGTAACTTCATCATCACCGTCAACATGCCGTCGTGCTGACAAAACTCTCCCTCGGCCTCAGCTGGATCTAGAGTTCGAGGGACGTCACCGAGCTGAAAGTGTGCAGATCGCGGAGGTGCCGTGCGTTCGGTACTTGATCGGTTGCATCGCGAAGACGTTCGACTACATCAACCGCGTTACTTAACGCTTCTGCTTTCGGTCTACGAGGGTACGTGGACATACTCTCCCCGCTCATTGCTATGCTTCTCCTAGATAGATCTTGCGTGATCGTAGGAAATTTTTTGAAATACTATGTTCCCCAACAGTGGCATCCGAGCCAGGTCTATGCGTAGATGTTATATACACGAGTAGAACACAAAGGAGTTGTGGGCGTGGGTATATATACATATTGCTTGCCGTCACTAGTTGTTTCTTGATTCGGCGGTATTGTTGGATGAAGCGGCCCGGACCGACATTACATTACCGCATTCATGAGACTGGTTCTACCGACGTGCTTTGCACACAGGTGGCTGGCGGGTGTCAGTTTCTCCAACTTTAGTTGAATCGGATTCAATGAACAGGGTTCTTTCTGAAGATCAAAAAGCAATCACTATACCACATTGTGGTCTGATGTGTAGGTAAGAACGGTTCTTTCTAAGCCCGTAGCAGCCATGTAAAACTTGCAACAACAAAGTAGAGGACGTCTAACTTGTTTTTGCAGGGTATGTTGTGATGTGATATGGTCAAGACGTGATGAGATATAAATTGTTGTATGAGATGATCATGTTTTGTTAAAATAATCGGCAACTGGCAAGAGCCTTATGGTTGTCACCTTATTGCATAACATGCGAGCGCCATATAATTGCTTTACTTTATCGCTATGCGATAGCAATAGTTGTAAAAGCAATAGTTGGCGAGACAACCATGTGACGACATGTTGATAAAGATCAAGATGATGGAGATCATGGTGTCAAGCCGGTGACAATGGAGATCATGACGGTACTTTGGAGATGGAGATCAAAGGCACAAGATAATGATGGCCCTATTATGTCACATATTTTGATTGCATGTGATGTTTATCTTTTATGCATCCTATTTTGCTTAGTACGACGATAGCATTATGAGATTATCCCTTACAAAAATTTCAAGGTATAAATGTTCTCCCTAAGTATGCACCATTGCGACAGTTCATCGTGCTGAGACACCACGTGATGATCGGGTGTGATAAGCTCGACGTTCACATACAACGGGTGCAAGCCAGTTTTGCACACGCAGAATACTCGGGTTAAACTTGACGAGCCTAACATATGCAGATATGGCCTCGGAACACTGAGATCAAAAGGTCGAGTGTGAATCATATAGTAGATATATGATCAACATAGTGATGTTCACCATTGAAAGCTACTCCATCTCACGTGATGATCGGACATGGTTTAGTTGATATGGATCACGTGATCACTTACATGATTAGAGGGATGTCTATCTAAGTGGGAGTTCTTAAGTAATATGATTAATTGAACGTAAATTTATCATGAACTTAGTCCTGATAGTATTTGCATATCTATGTTGTAGATCAATTGATCACGTATAGCTTCCCCGTTTTATTTATGATATGTTCCTAGAGAAAACTATGTTGAAAGATGTTATTAGCAATGATGCGGACTAGCTCCGTGATCTGAGGATTATCCTCATTGCTGCACAGAAGAATTATGTCCTTGATGCACCGCTAGGTGACGGACCTATTGCAGGAGAAGATGCAAATGTTATGAACTTTTGGCAAGCTCTGTATGATGACTACTTGATAGTTTAGTGTGCCATGCTTTACGGCTTAGAACCGGGAATTCAAAAATGTTTTGAATGCCACGGAGCATATAAGATGTTCCAAGAGCTGAAATTGGCATTTCAGACTCATGCCCGAGTCGAGAGGTATGAGACCTCTGACAAGTACTTTGCCTACAAGATGGAGAAGAATAGCTCAACCAGTGAGCATGTGCTCAAAATGTCTGAGTACCACAATCGCTTGAATCAAGTGGGAGTTAATCTTCCAGATAAGATAGTGATTGAAAGAGTTCTCTAGTCACTATCACCAAGTTACTGGAACTTTGTGATGAACTATAATATGTAAGGGATGACGAAAACGATACCCGAGCTCTTCGCGATGCTAAAATCAGCGAAGGTAGAAATCAAGAAAAGCATCAAGTGTTGATGGTTGACAAGACCACTAGTTTCAAGTAAAAGGGCAAGGGAAAGAAAGGTAACTTCAAGAAGAATGGAAAGCAAGTTGCCACTCCCATGAAGAAGCCCAAAGCTAGACCCAAGCCTGAAACTGAGTGCTTCTACTGCAAAGGAAATGGTCACTAGAAGTGGAACTACCCTAGATACTTGGCGGATAACAAGGATGGCAAAGTGGACAAAGGTATATTTGATATACATGTCATTGATGTGTACTTTACTAGTTTTTATAGCAACCCCTCAGTATTTGATACTGGTTCAGTTGCTAAGAGTAGTAACTCGAAACGGGAGTTGCAAAATAAACAGAGACTAGTTAAGGGCGAGGTGATGATGTGAGTTGGGAGTGATTCCAAGGTTGATAAGATCACCATCGCACACTCCCTTTACCTTCGGGATTAGTGTTGAACCTAAAATAAATGTTATTTGGTGTTTGCGTTAAATATGATTGGATCATGTTTATTGCAATGCGGTTATTCATTTAAGTCAAAGAATAATTGTTGTTCTATTTACATGAATAAAACCTTCTATGGTCATACACTCAATATAAATGGTTTATTGAATCTCGATCATAGTGATACACATATTCATAATATTGAAGAAAAAAGATGCAAAGTTCATAATGATAGTGCAACTTATATGTGGCACTGTCGTTTATGTCATATTGGTGTAAAGCGCATGAAGAAACTCCATGTTGATGGACTTTTGGAATCACTTGATTATGAATCACTTAATGCTTGCGAGCCATGCCTCATGGGCAAGATGACTAAGACTCCGTTCTTCGGAACAATGGAGCGAGCAACAGACTTGTTGAAATAATACATACTGATGTGTGCGGTCCAATGAGTGTTGAGGCTCGCGGCAGGTATTGTTATTTTATGACCTTCACAGATGATTTGAGCAGATATAGGTATATCTACTTGATGAAACATAAGTCTGAAACATTTGGTAAGTTCAAAGAATTTCAGAGTGAAGTGGAAAATCATCGTAACAAGAAAATAAAGTTTCTACGATCTGAACGCGGAAACAAATATTTGAGTTACGAGTTTGGTCTTCGTTTGAAACAATGTGGAATAGTTTCGCAACTCACGCCACCTGGAACACCACAATGTAATGGTGTGTCCGAACATCATAACCGTACTTTATTAGATATGGTACAATCTATGATGTCTCTTTGTTTTGGGGTTATGCATTAGAGACAGCTGCATTCACGTTAAATAGGGCACCGTCTAAAAATCCATTGAGACGACACCGTATGAACTGTGGTTTAGCAAGAAACCTAAGTTGTCATTTCTTAAAGTTTGGGGTTGCGATGCTTATGTGAAGAAGTTTCAACCTCATAAGCTCAAACCCAAATCAGAGAAGTGTGTGTTCATAGGATAACCAAAAAGAAATTGTTGGGTACACCTTCTGTCACAGATCCGAAGGCAAGATCTTTGTTGCTAAGAGTGGATCCTTTCTAGAGAAGGAGTTTCTCTCGAAAGAAGTGAATGGGGAGGAAAGTAGAACTTGATGAGGTAATTGTACCTGCTCCCTTATTGGAAAGTAGTTCATCACAGAAATCAGTTCTAGTGATTCCTACACCAATTAGTGAGGAAGCTAGTGATGATGATCATGAAAAAACTTCTGATCAATTTACTACCGAACCTCGTAGGTCAACCAGAGTACGTTCCACACCAGAGTGGTACGGAAATCTTGTTCTGGAAGTTATGTTACTAGACCATGACGAACCTACGAACTATGAGGAAGCGATGATGAGCCCAGATTCCGTGAAATGGCTTGAGGCCATGAAATATGAGATGGGATCCATGTATGAGAACAAAGTGTGGACTTTGGTTGACTTGCCCGTTGATCGGCAAGCCATTGAGAATAAATGGATCTTCAAGAGGAAGACGGACGCTGATAGTAGTATCTAAAAAGCTCGAATGGTCGCAAAAGTTTTCGACAAGTTCAAGGTGTTGACTACGATGAGATTTTCTCACTCGTAGCGATACTTAAGTCTGTCCGAACCATGTTAGTAATTGCCACATTTTATGAAATCTGGCAAATGGATGTCAAAACTGCATTCCTTAATGGATTTCTTAAAGAAGAGTTGTATATGATACAACAAGAAAGTTTTGTCAATCCTAAAGGTGCTAACAAAGTGTGCAAGCTCCAGCGATCCATCTATGGACTGGTGCAAACATCTCGGAGTTGGAATATATGCTTTGATGAGTTTATCAAAGCATATAGTTTTATACAGACTTGCGGTGAATCATGTATTTACAAGAAAGTGAGTGGGAGCACTACAACATTTCAGATAAGTATATGTGAATGACATATTGTTGATCGAAAATAATGTAGAATTTTCTGGAAAGCATAAAGGAGTGTTTGAAAGGAATTTTTCAAAGAAAGACCTTGGTAAAGTTGCTTACATATTGAGCATCAAGATCTATAGAGATAGAACAAGACGCTTGATAAATTTTTGAATGAGTACATACCTTGACAAGTTTTTGAAGTAGTTAAAAATGGAACAGACAAAGAAGGAGTTCTTGCCTGTGTTCAAGGTGTGAACTTGAGTAAAGACTCAAAACTCGACCACGGCAGAAAATAGAAAGAGAATGAAAAGTCATTCCCTATGCCTCAGTCATAGGTTCTATAAAGTATGCTATGCGGTGTACCA
This sequence comes from Triticum urartu, assembly GCF_056163025.1. Taxonomy (NCBI): domain Eukaryota; kingdom Viridiplantae; phylum Streptophyta; class Magnoliopsida; order Poales; family Poaceae; genus Triticum; species Triticum urartu. The sequence goes on from NC_141873.1 coordinate 86,365,487, forward strand.
GACCTATTGTGTACCTCAGCATGAGTTTGGCAAGAGGGTACAATAGTGTTCCAAGAGTGGATCACTGAACAACGGTCAAAATTATCCTTAGTGGAATAAGGAAATGTTTCTCGGTTATGGAGGTGACAAAGAGTTCATCGTAACGAGTTACGTCGATGCAAGCTTTGACACCGATCTGGATGACTCTAAGTCTCGATCTAGATACATATTCAAAGTGGGAGCGATTAGCTAGGGTAGCTCTGTGCAGAGCATTGTAGACATAGAAAATTTGCAAAATACATACGGCTCTGAATGTGGCAGACCCATTGACTAAACTTCTCTCACAAGAAAAACATGATCACTCTTTGGGTGTTAATCACATAGCGATGTGAACTAGATTATTGACTCTAGTAAACCCTTTGGGTATTAGTCACATGGAGATGTGAACTAATCACATAAAGATGTGAACTATTGATGTTAAATTGCATGGCGATGTGAACTAGATTATTGACTCTAGTGCAAGTGGGAGACTGAAATAAATATGCCCTAGAGGCAATAATAAAGTTGTTATTTATATTTCCTTATATCATGATAAATGTTTATTATTCATGCTAGAATTGTATTAATGGAAACATAGTATATGTGTGAATACATAGACAAAACAGGGTGTCCCCAGTATGCCTCTACTTGACTAGCTCGTTAATCAAAGATGGTTAAGTTTCTTGACCATGGACATGTGTTGTCATTTGATGAACATGATCACATCATTAGAGAATGATTTGATGGACAAGACCCATCCATTAGCTTAGCATAAATGACCATTTAGTTTTATTGCTATTGCTTTCATCATGACTTATACATGTTCCTTTGACTATGAGATTATGCAACTCCCGACTACCGGAGGAACACCTTGTCTACTATCAAACGTCACAACGTAACTGGGTGATTATAAAGATACTCTACAGGTGTCTCTGATGGTGTTTGTTGAGTTGGCATAGATAGAGATTAGGATTTGTCACTCTGATTGCCAGAGAGGTATCTCTGGGCCCTCTCGGTAATGCACATCACTATAAGCCTTGCAAGCAATGTGACTAATGAGTTAGTTGCGGGATGTTGCATTATGGAACGAGTAAAGAGACTTGTCGGTAACAAGATTGAACTAGGTATTGAGATACCGACGATCGAATCTTGGGCAAGTAACATGCCGATGACAAAGGGAACAACGTATGTTGTTATGCGGTTTGACCGATAAAGATCTTCGTAGAATATGTAGGAACCAATATGAGAATCCAGGTTCCGCTATTTGTTATTGACCGGAAGTGAGTCTCGGTCATGTCTACATAGTTCTCAAACCCGTAGGGTCCGCACGCTTAACATTCGATGACGATTTGTATTATGCGTTATGTGATTTGATGTACCGAAGGTTGTTCAGAGTCTCGGATGAGATCATGGACATGACGAGGTGTCTCGAAATGATCGAGACATAAAGATCGATATATTGGAAGGCTATATTCGGACATCAGAAAGGTTTTGAGTGGTTCGGGTATTTTTCGGAGTACCGGAGAGTTACAGCAATTCGCCGGGGGGAGTATTGGGTCTTCATGGGCCTTAGTGGAATGGAGAGAAGGGCCAAAAGGGGAGGCCGCCCCACCCCCCCCCATGGGCTGGTCCGAATTGGACTAGGGAGGGGGTGGCGCCCCCCTCTTTCCTTCTCCCTCTCCTCTCCTTCCTTCTTCTCCTACTTGGACTAGGAAAACGGGGAAACCTACTCCTAGTAGGAGTAGGAATTCCCCCTTGGGGCGCACCATGAAGGGACGGCCGGCCACCTCCTCCCCTCCTTTATGTACGGGGAGGGGGCACCCCATAGACACACAAGTAGATTTCTTAACCGTGTGTGGTGCCCCCCTCCATAGTTTTCCACCTCGGTCATATTGTCGTAGTGCTTAGACGAAGCCCTGCGTCGGTAACTTCGTCATCACCGTCAACACGTGCGTCATGCTGACGAAACTCTCCCTCGGCCTCAGGTGGATCTAGAGTTCGAGGGACGTCACCGAGTTGAACGTGTGCAGATCGCGGAGGTGCCATGCATTCGATACTTGATTGGTTGGATCACGAAGATGTTCGACTACATCAATCGCGTTACTTAACGCTTCCGCTTTCGGTCTACGAGGGTACATGGACACACTCTCACTGCTTGTTGCTATGCTTCTCCAAGATAGATCTTGCGTGATTGTAGGAATTTTTTTGAAATACTACGTTCCCCAACATTCTGGTCCAAGAAAAATCATCGCGGAAGTTTTATTCCATTTGATATTCCTTTTCTGTAAAATCCAAAAACAAGGAAAAAACAAAAACTGGCACTTGGCTCTAGGTTAATAACTTAGTCCCAAAAATAATATAAAATAGCATATTAATGCATATAAAACATCCAAAACAGATAATATAATAGCATGAAACAATAAAAAATTATGGATACGTTGAAGACATATCAATGTCTACTACGCAACTTTATTCTTTTAGACTCATGTTGGGCCTCCAACCACAGAGTTTTGTAGGACAGCAGGAAATTTCCCTCAAGTGGATGACCTAAGGTTTATCAATCCGTGGGAGCCATAGGATCAAGATGGTCTCTCAAAACTGTTGGGGATCGTAGCAGAAATTTAAAATTTTCTACGCATCACCAAGATCAATCTATGGAGTAATCTAGCAACGAGGGGAAGGAGAGTGCATCTACATACCCTTGTAGATTGCTAAGCGGAAGCGTTGCAAGAACGCGGATGAAGGAGTCGTACTCGCAGCGATTCAGATCGCGGTTGATTCCGATCTAGCATCGAACGGACGGCGCCTCCGCATTCAACACACGTACAGCCCGGGAACGTTTCCTCCTTCTTGATCCAGCAAGGGGAGAGGAGAAGTTGAGGGAGAACTCCAGCAGCACGACGGCATGGTGGCAATGGAGCTCGTGGTTCTCCAGCAGGGCTTCGCCAAGCACTATGGAGGAGGAGGAGGTGTAGGAGGAGGGAGGGCTGCGCCAGGGAAGAGGTCACGGCTGCCCTCCCACCCCTCCACTATATATAGGGGCAAGGGGAGAGGGGGAGGCGCCCTAGGGTTTCCCCTAGGGGGCGGCGGCTAGGCAGATTGGATCTCCCTAGGGAAAATCCTAGGGAGACTTGCCCCCCAAGCCAAGCAGGTGGAGGCTTGCCTCCCAAGCCAGGTGGAGGCGACCCAACCCCCCAAGTAACATGGGAAAGGGTGTGGGGGTGCACCACCCCTTAGAGGGCTGGTTTGCCCCTTCCCCTTTGGCCCATGAGGCCCTCCCACACTTGTCGGGGCTCCCGAAACACCTTTCGGTCATGCTGGCCATAGCCAGATACCCCCGGAACACTTCCAGACTCCAATACCCTTCATCCAATATACCGATCTTCACCTCCGGACCATTCCGGAGCTCCTCGTCATGTCCGGGATCTCATCCAGGACTCCGAACAACCTTCAGTAACCACATACTATTTCCCATAACAACTCTAGCGTCACCGAACCTTAAGTGTGTAGACCCTACGGGTTTGGGAACCATGCAGACATGACCGAGACAACTCTCCAGCCAATAACCAACAGCGGGATCTAGATACCCATGTTGGCTCCCACATGTTCCACGATGATCTCATCGGATGAACCATGATGTCGAGGATTCAATCAATCCCGTATACAATTCCCTTTGTCCAGCGGTATTGTACTTGCCCGAGATTCGATCGTCGGTATCCCGATACCTTGTTCAATCTCGTTACCGGCAAGTCTCTTTACTCGTTCCGTAACACATCATCCCATGATCAACTCCTTGGTCACATTGTGCACATTATGATGATGTCCTATCGAGTGGGCCCAGAGATACCTCTCCGTTTACACGGAGTGACAAATCCCAGTCTCGATTCGTGCCAACCCAACAGACACTTTCGGAGATACCTGTAGTGAACCTTTATAGCCACCCAGTTACGTTGTGACGTTTGGCACACCCAAAGCACTCCTACGGTATCCGGGAGTTGCACAATCTCATGGTCTAAGGAAATGATACTTGACATTAGAAAAGCTTTAGCATACGAACTACACGGTCTTTGTGCTAGGCTTAGGATTGGGTCTTGTCCATCACATCATTCTCCTAATGATGTGATCCCGTTATCAACGACATCCAATGTCCATGGTCAGGAAACCGTAACCATCTATTGATCAACGAGCTAGTCAACTAGAGGCTTACTAGGGACATGGTGTTGTCTATGTATCCACACATGTATCTGAGTTTCCTATCAATACAATTCTAGCATGGATAATAAACGATTATCATGAACAAGGAAATATAATAATAACCAATTTATTATTGCCTCTAGGGCATATTTCCAACAGTCGCCCACTTGCACTAGAGTCAATAATGTAGTTCACATCGCCATGTGATTAACACTCACAGGTCACATCGCCATGTGACCAACATCCAAGAGTCTACTAGACTCATGATCTAGTTCACATCACTATGTGATAAACACTCAAACAGTTCTGGGTTTGATCATGTTATGCTTGTGAGAGAGGTTCTAGTCAACGGGTCTTGCCATATTCAGATCCCTATGTATTTCGCAAAACTTTATATCGTAGATGCTGCTGCCACGTTCCACTTGGAGCTATTCCAAATTGTTGCTCCATTATACGTATCCGGTATCTCTACTCAGAGCTATCCAGATAGGTGTTACGCTTGCATCGACGTAACTCTTTACGTCAAACTCTTTATCACCTCCATAACCGAGAAACATTTCCTTATTCCTCTAAGGATAATTTTGACCGCTATCTGGTGATCTACTCCTAGATCACCTTTGTACCCTCTTGCCAGACACGTGGCAAGTCACACATCAGGTGCGGTACTTCAGCATGGCATACCGTATAGAACCTATGACAAGAGCATGGGGGACGACCTTCGTCCTTCCTCTTTCTTCTGCCATGGTCAAGCTTTGAGTCTTACTCAACTTCACACCTTACAACTCAGGTAAGAACCCCTTCTTTGACTGATCTATTTTGAACTCCTTCAAAAACATGTCAAGGTGTGCGTTATTTGAAAGTATCATCAGGCATCTTGATCTATCTCTATAGATCTTGATGCCTAATATGTAAGCAGCTTTATCCAGGTCTTCCTTCGAAAATCACTCTTCAAACAACCGTTTATGCTTTCCAGAAATTCTACATCATTTCGGATCAACAATATGTCATCCACATATACTTATCAGAAATGTTGTAGTGCTCCCGCTCACTTTCTTGTAAATACAAGTTTCTAGCAAACATTGTATAAACCTAAAAGCTTTGATCACTCCATCAAAGCATATATTCCGATTCCGATATGCTTGCTCTAGTCCATAGAAGGATTGCTGGAGCCAGCATACCTTTTAGCATCCTTAGGATCGACAAAACCTTTTATTGTATCACATACAACTTTTCTTACAAAAACTTGGTAAGAAAACTTGTTTTAACATCCATCTGTAAGATTTCATAATCGAAAAATACAGCTAATGCTAACATGATTCCGATGGACTTAAGCATCGCTACGGGTGAGAAATTCTCATCCAGTCAACTCCTTGAACTTGTGAAAAGACTCTTTCCCACAAGTCGAGCTTCATAGACAGTAACATTACCACCCACGTCTGTCTTCTTCTTAAAGATCCATTTATCTCAATGGCTTGCCGATCATCGGGCAAGTCCACCAAAGTCCATACTTTGTTGTGATATATGGATCCTATCTCGGATTTCATGGCTTCTAACCATTTGTCGGAATACAGGCCCACCATCGCTTCTCCATAGCTCGTAGGTTCATTGTTGTCTAACAACATGATATCTAAGACAGGATTACCGTACCACTTAGGAGTAGTACATATCCTTGTCGACCTACGAGGTTCGATAGCAACTTGATTCGAAGCTTCATGATCACTATCATTAACTTCCTATTCAACAGACGTAGGTGCCACAGAAAACATCTTTCTGTGTTGCATCATTCTCTGGTTGAAATAAAGGTTCGACAACCTCATCAAGTTCTATCTTCCTCCCACTCAATTCTTTCGAGAGAAACTCCTTCTCGAGAAAGGACCCGTTCTTAGCGACAAACAAGTTGCCCTCGGATCTGAGATAGAAGGTATACCCAACTGTCACCTTTGGGTATCCTATGAAGATGTGTTTGTCCGCTTTGGGTTCGAGCTTCTCCGGCTGAAGCCTTAAGCATCGCAGCCCCAAACATTAAGAAACAACAACTTTGGTTTCTTGCCAAACCAATGTTCATACGATGTCGTCTCAACGGACTTAGATGGTGTCCTATCTAAAGTGAATGCAGATGTCTCTAATGCATAACCTCAAAATGAAAACGATAGATCGGTAAGAGACATCATAGATCGCACCATATCTCATAAGGTTCGATTACGACGTCCGGACACACCATTACCCTGTGGTGTTCCAGGTGGCTTCAACCGTGAAACAATTCCACAATGTCTTAAGTGATTGCCAAACTCATAACTTAGAAAATCCCCTTTTGATCAGATCGTAGGAACATGATCTTTTTGTTATGATGATTCTTAACTTCACTCTGAAATCGCTTGAACTTTTCAAACGTTTCAGACTTGTGCTTCATTAAGTAAATATACCTATATCTACTCAAATCATCAGTGAAGATGAGAAAATAGCGATATCCACCGCACGCTTCAATTCTCATTGGATCACACGCATCAGCATGTATGATTTCCAACAAGTCACTTGCCCGTTTCATTGTACCTAAAAACGGGGTCTTAGTCATCCTGCCCATGAGGCATGGCTCGCATGTGTCAAGCGATTCAAAATCAAGTGACTCCAAACATCCATCGATATGGAGTTTGTTCATGCATCTTACGCCAATATGACCTAAGCGGCAGTGCCATAAGAAAGTGGTACTATCATTATTAACTCTACATCTTTTGGTGTGAACATGTGTATCACCACGACCGAGATTCAATGAACCATTCACATAGGGTGCATGACCATGAAAGGTATCATTCATGTAAACAGAATAACCATTATTCTCTAACTTAAATGAATGACCGTATTGCAATGAACATGATCTAATCATATTCATGCTCAACGTAGACACCTGATAACATTTATCTAGGTTCAATACTAATCCCAAAGGAAGATGGAGTGTGCGATGGTGATCTCATCAACTTTGGAAACACTTCCAACACACATCGTCACCTCGCCCTCAGCCAGTCTCCGTTTAGTCCGTAGCTTTTGCTTCAAGTCACCAATAATAGTAACTGAACCGGTATCCAATACCCAGGTGCTACCAGGAGTACTAGTGAGGTACACATTAATGACATGTATAAATTTTGTTGAAGTTGCCAGCCTTCTTCTCTACCATGCATTTGGGGTAATTCCACTACCAGTGACTGTTCCCTTTACAATAGAAGCACTTAGTCTCGGGTTTGGGTTCAACCTTGGGTTCCTTCACTGGAGCGGCAACTGGTTTTCCATCCATGAAGTTTCCCTTCTAGCCCTTACCCTTCTTGAAACTAGTGGTCTTGTTAAACCATCAACACTTGATGCTCCTTCTTGATTTCTACCTTTTGCGGTCTTAAGCACTGCGAATAGCTCCGGGATGAACTCCATCCCTTGCATGTCATAGTTCATCACAAAGATCTAGTAGCTTAGTGATAGTGGCTAGAGAACTCTATCAATCACTATCTTATCTGCAAGTTTAACTCCCACTTGATTTAAGTGATTGTAGCACCCAGACATTCTGAGCACATGCTCACTAGCTGAGCTATTCTCCTCCATCTTGTTGGCAAAAGAACTTGTCAGAGGTCTCACACCTCTCAACATGGGCATGGGCCTGAAATTCCAATTTCAGCTCTTGGAACATCTCATATGTCTCATGCCGTTCAAAACGTCATTGGAATCCCGATTCTAGGCCGTAAAGTATGGTGCACTAAACTATCAAGTAATCATCAGGACGTGTCTGTTAGGTGTTCATAACATCCACAGACGACGTTGTAGGGGTTTGCACATCAAGTGGTGCATCAAAGACGTAAGCCTTCTGTGTAGCAGTGAGGACACTCCTCGGACTACGGACCTAGTCTGCATCATTGCTTACAATATCTTTCAACTTAATCTTTCTCTAGGAACGTATTGAAACAGGGAGCTACAACGTGAGCTATTTATCTACAACATATTTGCGAAGACAATTTAGACTATGTTCATGATAATTGAGTTCATCTAATCAAATTATTTAATGAACTCCCACTCAGATAGACATCCCTCTAGTCATCTAAGTGAAACATGATCTGAATCGACTAGGCCGTGTCCGATCATCACGTGAGACGGACTAGTCAACATCGGTGAACATCTTCATGTTGATCATATCTTCTATACGACTCATGCTCGACCTTTCGGTCTTCCGTGTTCTGAGGCCATGTCTGTACATGCTAGGCTCGTCAAGTCAACCTAAGTGTATTGCGTGTGTAAATCTGGCTTACACCCGTTGTATTCGAACGTTAGAATCTATCACACCCGATCATCACGTGGTGCTTCGAAACAACGAACCTTCGCAACGGTGCACAGTTAGGGGGAACACTTTTCTTGAAATTTTAGTGAGGGATCATCTTATTTAAGCTACCGTCGTTCTAAGCAAATAAGATGTAAAACATGATAAACATCACATGCAATCAAATAGTGACATGATATGGCCAATATCATTTTGCTCCTTTTGATCTCCATCTTCGGGGCTCCATGATCATCGTTGTCACTGGCATGACACCATGATCTCCATCATCATGATCTCCATCATCGTGTCTTCTTGAAGTTGTCTCATCATCTATTACTTCTACTACTATGGCTAACGCTTTAGCAATAAACTAAAGTAATTACATGACGTTTAAGTTGACACGCAGGTCATAAATAAATTAAGACAACTCCTATGGCTCCTGCCGGTTGTCATACTCATCGACATGCAAGTCGTGATTCCTATTACAAGAACATGATCAATCTCATACATCACATATATCATTCATCACATCCTTTTGGCCATACCACATCACAAGGCATATGCTGCAAAAACAAGTTAGACGTCCTCTAATTGTTGTTGCAAGTTTTTACATGGCTGCTATAGGTTTCTAGCAAGAACGTTTCTTACCTACGCGAAAACCACAACGTGATATGCCAATTTCTATTTACCCTTCATAAGGACCCTTTTCATCGAATCCGATCCGACTAAAGTGGGAGAGACAGACACCCGCTAGCCACCTTATGCAACTAGTGCATGTCAGTCGGTGGAACCAGTCTCACGTAAGAGTACGTGTAAGGTCGGTCCGGGCCACTTCATCCCACGATGCCGCCGAATCAAGATAAGACTAGTAACGACAAGCAAATTGACAAAATCGACGCCCACAACAATTTGTGTTCTACTCGTGCATAGAAACTACGCATAGACCTGGCTCATGATGCCACTGTTGGGGATCGTAGCAGAAATTTAAAATTTTCTACGCATCACCAAGATCAATCTATGGAGTAATCTAGCAACGAGGGGAAGGAGAGTGCATCTACATACCCTTGTAGATCGCTAAGCGGAAGCGTTGCAAGAACGCGGATGAAGGAGTCGTACTCGCAGCGATTCAGATCGTGGTTGATTCCGATCTAGCGCCGAACGGACGGCGCCTCCGCGTTCAACACACGTACAGCCCGGGGACATTTCCTCCTTCTTGATCCATCAAGGGGAGAGGAGAAGTTGAGGGAGAACTCCAGCAGCACGACGGCATGGTGGCAATGGAGCTCGTGGTTCTCCAGCAGGGCTTCGCCAAGCACTATGGAGGAGGAGGAGGTGTAGGAGGAGGGAGGGCTGCGCCAGGGAAGGTGTCACGGCTGCCCTCCCACCCCTCCACTATATATAGGGGCAAGGGGAGAGGGGGAGGCACCCTAGGGTTTCCCCTAGGGGGCGGCGGCTAGGCAGATAGGATTTCCCTAGGGAAAATCCTAGGGAGACTTGCCCCCCAAGCCAAGCAGGTGGAGGCGCCCCAACCCCCAAGTAACGTGGGAAAGGGTGTGGGGGGCGCACCACCCCTTAGTGGGCTGGTTTGACCCTTCCCCTTTGGCCCATGAGGCCCTCCCACACTTGCCGGGGCTCCCGAAACACCTTTCGGTCATGCTGGCCATAGCCTGATACCCCCGGAACACTTCCGGACTCCAATACCTTTCGTCCAATATACCGATCTTCACCTCTGGACCATTCCGGAGCTCCTCGTCATGTCCAGGATCTCATCCGGGACTCTGAACAACCTTCGGTAACCACATACTATTTCCCATAACAACTCTAGCGTCACTAAACCTTAAGTGTGTAGACCCTACGGGTTCGGGAACCATGCAGACATGACCGAGACAACTCTCCGGCCAATAACCAACAGCAGGATCTGGATACCCATGTTGGCTCCCACATGTTCCACGATGATCTCATCGGATGAACCACGATGTCGAGGATTCAATCAATCCCGTATACAATTCCCTTTGTCCAGCGGTATTGTACTTGCCCGAGATTCGATCGTGGGTATCCCGATACCTTGTTCAATCTCGTTACCGGCAAGTCTCTTTACTCGTTCCGTAACACATCATCCCATGATCAACTCCTTGGTCACATTGTGCACATTATGATTATGACCTACCGAGTGGGCCCAGAGATACCTCTCCATTTACACGGAGTGACAAATCCCAGTCTCGATTCGTGCCAACCCAACAGACACTTTCGGAGATACCTGTAGTGAACCTTTATAGCCACCCAGTTATGTTGTGATGTTTGGCACACCCAAAGCACTCCTACGGTATCCGGGAGTTGCACAATCTCATGGTCTAAGGAAATGATACTTGACATTAGAAAAGCTTTAGCATACGAACTACACGATCTTTGTGCTAGGCTTAGGGTTGGGTCTTGTCCATCACATCATTCTCCTAATGATGTGATCCCGTTATCAACGACATCCAATGTCCATGGTTAGGAAACCGTAACCATCTATTGATCAACGAGCTAGTCAACTAGAGGCTTACTAGGGAGATGGTGTTGTCTATGTATCCACACATGTATCTGAGTTTCCTATCAATAAAATTCTAGCATGGATAATAAACGATTATCATGAACAAGGAAATATAATAATAACCAATTTATTATTGCCTCTAGGGCATATTTCCAACAAAAACAACCCTGCAATCAAATACAAGAAATATCTTATGTCCCCAACACACCCAATACAATGGCAAATTGTATAGGTGCACTAGTTCGGCAAGTATATGGTGATATAAGTTTAGTATATGGATAGTAGATACAGGTTTTCAATCTAAAAATAAAAAAGCAAGGTACCAAGTGATAAAACGGAGCACAAACGGTATTGCAATGCTTGAAAACAAGGCCTAGGGTCCATACTTTCACTAGTGCAATCTCTGAACAGTCCTAACATAATTGAATCATATAACAGTCCCTCAATGTGTGACAACGAATCACTCCAAAGTTCTTATCTTGCAGAGAACATAAGATGAAATTGTTTGTAGGGTATCCTTTCTGATCAATCTGTTGAGTTATTCCTATAAGTGTCACAAACAGCCCTAGAGTTCATACTAAAATGACACCATATGATACACATCAACCAACTCTAATGTCACCTAGATACTCCAATGTCACCACAAGTACCCGTGAGTCGATTATTCGATATGCATCAAACATCTTCAGATTCATAATATTCAATCCAACCCAAAGAACTTCAAAGAGTGCCCCAAGATTTCTACCAGAGAAAGTAGGACGAAAATGTGCATCAACCCCTATGCATAGATTACCCCAATGTCACCCCGGGAATCTGCGAGTTGAGTGCCAAAACATGCATCAAGTGAATCAATATAATACCCCATTGTCACCATGGGTATTCATATGCAAGAATACATCAAGTGTTCTCAAATCCAAAATATTCAATCCGATAATAGTGAAACCTCAAAGGTAAAAACTCAATTCATCACCACAAGATAGAGAGGGAGAAACACCATATGATCCAAATATATTTAAAAAGCTCACGGTACATCAAGATCGTACCAAATCAAGAACACGAGAGAGAGAGAGATCAAACACATAGCTACTTGTACATACCCCTAGCCCCGAGGGTGAACTACTCCCTCCTCGTGATGGTGGCCGCCGGGATGATGAAGATTACCTCCGTTGATGATTTCCCCCTCCGACAGGATGCTAGAACGGAGCTACAGATGAGATCTCTTTGGTACATAGGCTTGCCGCGACGGAGTCGAAGTTCTAGGATTATTTCTAGGGGTTTCTCTATTTATAGGATTTTTTGGTGTCAGTCTCATGTCAAGATGGGCTAAGATGGGCCCACGAGGCACCATGGCACCACCACCCCCTAGGCATGCCCAAGTGCCTCGTGGGCACCTCGTGGCTCTTCTGATCCTCCCACGAAGCTTCGGGGGTCTCTTTTGTTCCAAAAAAATTATCAAAAAGTTTCAGCCCATTTCGAGAACTTTTATTTCTACACAAAAAACAACAACACTGTAGTTCTGCTGAAAACAACGTCAGTCCGGGTTAGTTCCATTCAAATCATACCAAAACCATATAAAATTCTTGTAAACATGGCATGAATACTTCACAAATTATAGATACGATGGAGACGTATCACGGTTGTTGTCGCGGAATTGTCACGGCAGATGTCCTAGTGTGAGGACTTAGTCGTGAGGCCAACGCATCTATGCGGTAGCTTGAAGGGGTTGGTCAGAATCGAGAGAAGCGGGCGGATCAACACACAAGATAAGCATTTAGACAGCTTCGGGCCCCGGGAAACATCATCCAGTAATAGCCCTGCATGTTGTTTGTGGCTAGGTCCCATTATGCTCATGAGGGAGTCGCCGCATAAGCCGACTCCCCTTTAGTTGTGTCTAGCCTTAGCCATTATTTTCACTCTCCCTCTTGGGGTGCCCTACCCCTCCTTATATACGTTGAAGGGGCGGGTTACATGACCAGTCCTATTAGGATTAGGGTTAATCTATTACAAGTGGAGTCCTAGTTTTGCTTCCTTTGTAGGAGAATATTCCCTATGCCTTTCCTCTTAATCCGGCCCATCATAACATGAGCCGGCCTTCTGGGCCTTGGGCCTTGTCATCCATCTAAAACACCCGCTGGGTCACCAATGAGTCTTCAGGCTCGTGAGTTGTCATACTAGTGAACCGCCAGACATGTGAGTCGCCAATCCTTCGGCGGGTTACCAAAGAAACGCCAAGCCCCAGCCGGGTCATATATCCGGCCGGGTCATACCGCGGGGTATATCCCTGACATTAGCCCCAGTTTAATTTGGATTTATCCATGTCAAACTGATACTGCAAAATAACTCAAGAACAAATTTGACAGGTTGTGCTCCGGGTTAAATATTCTTGTAAGCCGGCACCTGATCATCCTTAACTCCTTGTCATTTCCTTCTTCTAGAAAATCCGGTTCAATAGGCCATCTTCATAATCAATTTGCTGACGTTGGTTTCTCACAGAGAAATAATGTGAAGAATAATTCATTTGACTCATCTCCCAATGATGAACAAAAAATATTGGTCTTTGAAATACTCATCTGATCTTCAGCCGGCTTGTAGAACTTGCCGGTTTATCATTGCCAAAATATCCAGTTTGTAAATATTGATATCACCGAGTCATAATTGTTGCCGACGCCGAGTCATAGTTATTGGTGACGCCGGGTCAATCTGGTTTACTCAAAACTGAGAATTTGAAGATTTTTCTCCCTTATATCCATATTACCTGTAGCCCTCAAGTCTTGAGCAGAAACAAAGTGATGACTTAAGACTTGCTTTAATATAAGTACTGCCACTTTGAAGAAATCCATGTTTTTCATCTTAGTCACTAGTAAAGAATGAATACTCCATATATATAGCCCCCAAGAGCCGGGTTGTCATGCTTGCAGCAACCTGGGACTTGTAATTGCCTTATACTCATAAAAACTTCAACCATTGTAGCCCCCAAGGCCCGGGTCATTATACAATAATGAGCAGGGACTTTATAAATATGATCATGTAGACTTGAACAACAACGTGTAGCCCCCAAGGGCCGGCTCAGTAAGATAATATTGAGCTGGGACTTTATATATATATATATATATATATATATATATATCTTTGAAAAGAACATCATATGATGTTTTTTTAATATGAACGACAGTAGGAGAGGCTCCCACTGACTTTGTATTACTCACAAAGAACCAGTTACAACATTTGTTACATGTGGGTTTTTTGTGGCCCCCGGCCATGTATCTTAGGATGCTACTTTAACAAAATTACAAGTCTTGTATGTAAGTGTTTAGGAAAGGACGCAGTTCCTCCCTACAATTGTGAACCAAGAAGGCCAAAAGCTCTTTGAATCTAGCCAACCATGAACCAAAAGAGTGTGGAATCCCTCTGAAGTGTACATTATTTCTCTCTTTCTACAGGCTCCATGCAGCCATTAAGAAGATGTCCATGAACAGTTGTCGCCACCAATGCTCCTTGCCAGCATGCAGCAAAGTGAGCCTATTCCCAAGGCTTGGCCAAAGCATGCCAACCTTGTCCCAACATTGTTGGCTAAACGGGCAGGTGAAGAAGAGGTGCTCAACTATTTCCTCAGGAGGGTGCTGGCAGAGCATGCATGTGTAAGTGTTACCCGCCACGACAAAGTGTATGTGTTTCAGCATGTTCCTAGTGTTTAGGCGATCAACCAACAGCAGCCAACCAAAAATTTTGAATTTAATCGGACTCTTAGCCTTCCATAGGCAGCCAAAGGCATCATCAGCAACCGTTTCTCTGAAGCAGTGATCATAGTATCTCTTGGAGGAGAATGCCCCACCAAGGTTGCACTCCCGGATATCGTTGCATTCCCTGTCAAGAAGCACATGCATCGATCCTTGTTGGATTTCTCTAACCTCCTCTCTAGTTTGTGTCGATAGCGGCAGGTAGAAGATCAAGCTCGGGTCCGCAGCTGTTAGAACATTGACAGCAGGCTCATCTTCGTTCAAGCAGAAAGAGAAAGCTCTGGGGAAGATCTCCATTAGGGGGGGCATCACGGTCATCGAACCAGGCATCTTTCTAGAACGGGGAGGAGGATTCGTTGCCCAAAGTGACTCTGGTGATCCCACGGAACACATCACTGAGCTGCATTACGTCGCGCCACCAGAAAGAGCCAACTGGTTCCATTGCATGCGGTATTCTCCCCGTGTAATAGGTATCCCAGATCATAGTCACCTAGGGGACGTCTTGGTGGTTATAAAACTTAAACAGATGCTTTAGAAGGAGGGCCACATTCTGGGTTATGATATCGATGATCCCAATCCCACCTTTGCATTTGGGCCTACAAACCAACTCCCAGGCTGCTAGGGAGTTATTCTTGACACCATCTTCAGAGTTCTTCGCCCAAAGACAGTATCTGTGCAGCTTATCAAGGTGCTCGATCACTTTTGGGTAAAGCTTAATCGTACACATGGCATAAATTAGCATCGATGTTACTGCTGAATTGACTAAAGTGAGTTTTGCCCCGGATGACATCAAAGACAGTGCCATGGACATCTTTCTTTCCACTCCATGCGCAAGTGGCATGAGCTCTAGCGGTGTCGGCCTGGTCGTGCCCATGGGGAGGAAGAGATATGTGAACGGCATTGAGCCAACCGAGTAGCCAAAGACATGCGCCAATTCCAGTGCGCGCTGCAGATCCAGGTTAATGGGAATGAGGGTGGATTTGTGGAAGTTGATCTTCAGACAAACCGATGCTGCATAGCCCTCTAGGATTGTTTTCATGCGGGCAGCTTGATCAGGGCAGGCTGGCATCACCATAATGGTGTTGCCCGCGTATTGCACCACCGGATAGTCACCGTCACGATTGCATGGGATGGGCAGTTCAATCAACCTACGAGCAAACGCGTATTGACCGCGGCTTGGATAAGATCAGCAGCGAGGACAAAAATCAGTGGAGAGAGGGGGTCGCCTTGTCGCACCCCACATTTGCACTAAAACTTTCTGCCAGGGATCCCATTAAGGAGGACAGAGGACACACCAGAGCCAAAGATTGTTTCCATCCAACCCAGCCACTTGTCATCAAACCCCATGTGTCTCATGATCTCCATCATTGGGACAAGCTCTATGGTGTCAAAGGCTTTGGCGAAGTCGAGTTTGAACAGTATAATCTCACGTGACGACCTTTGACATTGGTGAATGTATTCAAATGACCATGCAAGACAGTCCTAGATGGTTCTTCCCTTAATGAAGCAGTACTGGTTCCTATGGATGATCTTCAAGATAACTTTCTGCAAGCAATTGGCCAAGATTTTTGTGACAATTTTCAGACAACGGTCCAGCAGGGTTATTGGCCTGTAATCGTTGGCAGTTTTAGGAGATGAGGTCTTTGGTATCAGGGTAATATATCCCTTGCTAATGCTGGTGATATCAAGGTTGCCCTCATGGAAATCCTGACACATCCTGTAAAAATCCTCTTTAATAATCTGCCAGCAACTCTTAAGAAAGCAACCCTTAAAACCATCAGGGCCCAGTCGACCGGCATTTCTTTTATCACTGCATCAATCTCCTCCTTAGAAAAGGGTACTGACAATTCATCTAAACCAGGAATCCGTCTAATGATCCGGGAGAGGTTGAAGCGCATGGTAGTAGGTTTGGAAGAGCCCAAACATTCCTTATATGTTTTGTACAAAACCCCTTCTTTGCCGATGTGATCACTCACTACCACGTCCCCGTCCCGTAATTTAGCAATCGAGTTTTGCCTAAACCTCTCAGTCGCGAGGGATTGAAAAAGTTTAGTATTTTCATCTGCGAATCTCAAATATCTGACAGTGCATCGTTTCCTCCAATAGTCATTCTCATATTTCAACAGCATATTCAGATGCAATTTCAAGATACGCCTGAAATTTTTTTCTTGTATAAAGAGTGCCCGTTTATCCTCAAGATTATCCAACTGAGTGAGAGCTTCGTTACTATTTTGAATCATGATTTTCAGTTTGGAGATACCACGGCTCCAACGTTTAAGCTCATATCGCAGATTTTTCATCTTTTTGGAGATAAGTGCCGCGGAGTTGGGAGCATGACATGGCTTGGACCTGGAGCGTGCGACCACGTCAGAGAAGCCCTCATGATTGACCCAGTAGTTTTCAAACCGGAAGAGCTTGGACTTGGGGATTTTAGAGTCAATGGCCACAACACATGGGATGTGATCAGAAACTGGTTTGCCAAGAGGTAAGACCATCGTGTTTGGGAAGGCAGTGGTCCAATTAGACAACGAGAAGAACCAATCGAGTCGTTCAAGCAAGGGATCATCATGCATGTTACTCCAAGTATATGATCGGCCCTTGACAGGGAGTTCCATTAGGGATTGTGCATGGATGAATTCATTGAATAGGAGCATATCGGTATCATCTCCGCCAGGTTTGTTTCTATTAGCCGTGGAACGAATGAAGTTGAAGTCCCCCAATATCAACCAATTTTCACGGCTGTGTATATTGAGATCAAACAGCCAAGAACTAAAATCCACCCGACGCTGTCCAGGACAAGGGCCATAAACATTGACTAAATTCCAGGCCTCATTAGATTGCGTGGAAACAAAAGAAACACCCACCGCAAAGGAGTCAATAAACCACGGCGTGCCCACAAACAGAGAGTTGTTCCAAATTGTGATAATACCACCCGAAGCACCCATGGAAGGTGCAAACGCAAACTTATCAAAGCGCTTAGGACAGAAAGTTTTAATAAAAGCTAAATCAAACAATTCACGTTTAGTTTCCTAGATACATAGGACCGAACAACCGCTAGCATCAATTGTGTTTCTAAGAGCCAAAAGTTTGCTTTCAGAGTTTATGCCTCTGACATTCCATGATAACACGTTCCAGGATTTATTCATGACGGCCGAGAGGATCAGTCTTCAGTAGTAGAAGCCATCTGCTAGCCATCCAGCAGCTTCTCTGCAGATAAATCATCAGGATCAATCCCGCAGCGGCCACACCCACCTGTTGAATTTCCTCGATAGAGGTAGGAGGCAGGTAGGAAGCAGAGGCCACCTGTGTAGGAGCAGCCGCCATGGAAATGGCCTTAACAGAAGGCAGCACATGAGCTCTCACCCTCGATCTTGTCTGCTTGATGTCATTGGCCTGGTTGACCTTGAAGCCATCGTACTTGTTTGACCTGGTGCTCCTTCTAACCGCAATGGTGTGAAGGGGCACATTAGCATTACGCGAACTGGTGACCGCAAAGAGAGACGAAGAAGCAAGCATCTGGACAACAATCCCATGAATAGGTAGAGCAGCAGGAATTGACTGAGATTCGACAGGTTCAGAAATAAAATGTGCCGTGATGGCCTTAAGTCCAGGGGATCGGTCAGCCAAGATCCATTCCTCATCAACAACATTAGCTATGCCAGGTTCGTCCTCTTGTAGCAAGTTGCGAGGAATAATGCTGGCTCCCATCTGGAAGTGAGCACCAAAAAACATAGACATGAGGTCTGGCTCGGGCACCATACTGGACAGCCACACAGCTCGGACAGAGTTCAGGTGCTGTTGAATGACCCTGAAGGGGTTAAGTGGGAGCATGACAGTCTCCTGCTGCACATAAGTAAGGGACCGAGTGTACATGTGTTTGAGCATTTCTCCCATCCAAAGCAGAAATTCCTAGTCAAGAGCAACCATGAGATTAACTGAATCACCACCAACTCTGAGAAATGTTGAACGTGCCATAGGATTCCCAAGAACAAAACCATCTGCCAAAGCTTCAACCGCCTCAATTTCCTCATCATACGCCCAGACATCAGACAAATTATCGTGGATGTTATGCTCAGGATCAACTCCATCCATCAGAGACGGCCCATCATACTGAAGAAAGGTTCTGAAGCTGAAACCTGAATAAGGTGGAGGAATAACTGGCCAGGCACGCCACCCATTTTCCTGAAGCTCTTCCTGTGCATGTGCAGGGGCATTCCAAGCAGCTTCATTCGGCGCCTCCTGTGCAGCCATCTCATCGAGCCTGGCCTGCTGCATAACAGTGTAGAACGGGAGCTGATACGGGTGCGGGGATGCATTAAGGAGGGGAGGAGCTTCCTCCGTGCCAACCAGATCAGGGATGGTGTTTCTTCCATTAAGCACATAGACTGGGACAGACCAAGAGCGGCCAAGTCCAGGCAGCAGACCAACTCGAGTGACCAAAAGACTGTGTGGAACTTCAGCAACATCTTTGATATGACGTTTAACTAGAACACGGGTTTTGTTTTGTCCTGGGCGTGGCCAGACAAGCAGTTTACTGAAATTAGAGACAGCCTTATGAATGTAATGCTCAGTCTGATAATCCATAGGGAAGGAAAGAAACATAATCCAGACATCATATTCAAAGGCAGGCATGCGCATATTAAGACCTTCATCATGCGGGACTAAAGAAAACGTGGAATCATCAGTCAAGGCATGAGGTACCTCCCGAATCACTGCATCTCTACTTTCCATATCCGCAAAAACCACACCCCCAATGCTAAGCGGATAAATGAAATCATCAAGTAAGTCGTACTCAAGATCAATAGTGATGATGCGGCAAACTTCAGCCAGCCAGAACTCCTTCTAATGATCAGGAATGGGGGGATTGACGGAGACGATGGCATACCTATCATGGTTGAGCGGAGGATCATCCACCACCATGACATGGCATTGAACGCGATGAGCTGGGCCTCTGCCAAAGGTAGATCCCACTGGAGCAAAGTCTAATGGGCGCACCGGGAAGTTCGCCATAGTAGCAGTCCGTTGGCGAAGAGCAGGGGCAGGGACCACCGGCGGCGAGGAGCGATGGTGGTTTTTGGTGGAGGTGGCAGTGGTGGCGTGCTCGAGGGAGGTGTCTCTGCAGTCGATTGGTGAGTCTGGCAGGCGGACTTGACTACACGAGGAGGAGGGAGTCGTATCGAGAAGCAATGGGAAGGAGCCACGTTCGATAGGCATGAGATATTCTGTTTCTGAACCCAAACCTTGTGTACCTGCATATCCTGATTAGTACAGGCCATACCAACCTCCGCAGGGTTATCTGCCATAGAAGATAGCGGGATTTTCCTAGGTAGGATCTCAATAGAAGGAGTTGCATGTAGTCTAATATGTGTCCAATGCACTTTAGGCAACCTGCAATAAACGTTGGGCTTACGGGCCCTATGACCCAGGTGTTGAAAAAAGGCATCGGCGAAGCCCAGGGCAGTTGGCGGTCCGGTGTCTAGTAGCTGAACAAGCCAAGCAGGTCAATATGGACAAAGAGCGGCCTAGTATGCATGGCTCATGATGTGACGGGGTCGGATCAACTGGTTGCAGTGAATCAGATGAATAACACAAACATTTTCCAGAGATATCCCCACACGTTTGACAAAAGATTCCAGTGCAAATTGAAGGTGAGTGACCAAACCTATCACAGCGAGAACAGTGCTTAAGCCGTTCATAAATATATTCTTTAGTGGGTATAATAGAGAGATCCACCATTAACTTGACACTCTCATTATCATATCCAGCTTGCCAACCATCAAGAATATGCAAAAGTTTTTCTTCTGGAATATCATCCCACAAACCTTGGAAGAACAGATGCCCTCGGAAGGATGGTAATGTGACATGCGATCCAGACAGATTCGGTATGTCTATGGCCCCAATACGAAAAGGATAAGGAAGTTCCTGAGAATCCGGCCCCGATAAACCTCCAAAAGAGATCTCCGGTGAGTGGCCAGCGCCGGAATGTGCCACCGTCGGCGAGTGGAACAACCCCAATTTTTGAAAAACCGTGAGCGATGTTGGATCAATACCATCCTTGGAGTTGGAAGAGAGCTACTTGGATTTAATTGCCGGACCAGGCGAAGATGCCAATCCATTGAGTTCAGTATCCACATGCAAACCAACAATCCGAGACCGAGAAGTTGCACCATGATGGAGATGCAAATGACATATGAAGTCCGGCCAGATGCGATCTCGTAAGCCAAAAATAAAATGACCCACTCGATTGGAAGCCACCGAGAACCGAAAACGACGATCACCCAGTCGTAGCACATTGAAACCTTCACTGAGACCTCCAATACAAGATTGTAAGGCCAATCCCACCGATTCAACCGAGAGAGGAAATGAGGCCGAGGAGAAGGAAACTTCAAGGAAGAACTCCTTGGAGTTAGGGTTGGGGACGAAATGGACCGTAGATCCAAAACGTTTACACACCTATTCCTCGACCCTGAGGCCGGGGGAGAAATCCCAATGGAGGAGGCCGTCCATTGGGGCGCTGGGAGGGGCAACTAGGGCTGAATCTGAAACTACATCATATGATGTAACCCCCATCATGGGGCTTGAACCCACGTCCACAAGGTTAAGAGCTTTATGCTTTACCAACTAAGCAGTGGACCCTTCAGTATAATGGAATAAGACTTGTGTACCTGGAATTGTTGACAGGAGCAATTGGTAGCCCCCAAGGGCCGGCTCATTATGATGTGATGAGTCGGGTCTTCAATAAGGCCAGTAAAAATGACTTTGCATTAGCCCCCAAGTGTCATGGTGCATGCTTGCAGCGATATGAGACTGCATATTTGATGTAATCTCAACTTGAATAATGTAGCCCCCAAGTGCCAGGTCGTAAGCCTGTAGCGACTCGGGGCTATTTCTTTCATTGTAGAATAAATCATATCCATTGATAAATAATAGCCATTGTGTTGAAGCGACTTTGAAAACCTTAATCATAATACTGGTTATTGATTCTGACCAACCCCTTCGAGATACCGCATAGATGCGTTGGCCTCACGACTAAGTCCTCACACTAGGACATCTGCCGTGACAATTCCACGACAGTTGGCGTCTGCTACATCTTGAGCTAGCGTTGGTTTTCCCCGAAGAGGAGGGGGTGATGCAGCACAGTAGCGTAAGTATTACCCTCAGTTTTTGAGAACCAAGGTATCAATCCAGTAGGAGGTCACGCGCAAGTCCCTCGTACCTGCACAAAACGGTAGCAACTCGCAACCAACGCTTAGGGGTTGTCAATCCCTTCACGGTCACTTACGAGAGTGAGATCTGATAGAGATAATATTTTTGGTATTTTTGGTATAAAGATGCAAAGTAAAAAGTAAAAGCAAAACAAGTAAAATAAAGTAATGGAGATTGATATGATGAGAATAGACCCGGGGGCCATAGGTTTCACTAGTGGCTTCTCTCAAGAGCATAGATATTCTACGGTGGGTGAACAAATTACTGTTGAGCAATTGATAGAATTGAGCATAGTTATGAGGTTATCTAGGTATGATCATGTATATAGGCATCACGTCCGTGACAAGTAGACCGACTCCTGCCTGCATCTACTACTATTACTCCACTCATCGACCGCTATCCAGCATGCATCTAGAGTATTAAGTTAAAAACAGAGTAACGCCTTAAGCAAGATGACATGATGTAGAGGAATAAATTCATGTCATATGATAAATACCCCATCTTGTTATCCTCGATGGCAACAATACAATACGTGCCTTGCAACTCTTTCTGTCACTGAGTAAGGAGACCGCAAGATTGAACCCAAAGCTAAGCACTTCTCCCATTGCAAGAACTACCAATCTAGTTGGCCAAACCAAACGGATAATTCGGAGAGACTTGCAAAGATAACTCAATCATACATAAAAGAATTCAGAGAAGATTCAAATATTATTCATAGATAAGTTGGATCATAAACCCACAATTCATCGGTCTCAACAAACACACCGCAAAAAGAAGATTACATCGAATAGATCTCCACGAGAGAGGGGGAGAACATTGTATTGAGATCCAAAAAGAGAGAAGAAGCCATCTAGCTACTAGATATGGACCCGAAGGTCTGAAGTAAACTACTCACACTTCATCGGAAGGGCTATGGTGTTGATGTAGAAGCCCTCCGTGATGGATTCCCTCTCCGGCGGAGCTCCGGAACAGGCCCCAAGATGGGATCTCGTGGATATAGGAAGTTGCGGCGGTGGAATTAGGTTTTTTGGCTCCTCCTGGTCTAATGGGGGTACGTAGGTATATATAGGAGGAAGGAGCACGTCGGTGGAGCTCCGAGGGGCCCACGAGGCAGGGGGCGCGCCCAGGGGGGGCGCCCTCCACCCTCGTGACCTCCCCAGAAACTTCTTGGAGTAGGGTCCAAGTCTCCTGGATCACGTTCGGTGAGAAGATCACGTTCCCGAAGGTTTCATTCCGTTTGGACTCCGTTTGATATTCTGTTTCCTTGAAATACTGAAATAGGCAAAAAAACAGCAATTCTGGGTTGGGCCTCCGGTTAATAGGTTAGTCCCAAAAATAATATAAAAGTGGAAAATAAAGCCCAATATAGTCCAAAACAGTAGATAAAGTAGCATGGAGCAATCAAAAATTATAGATACGTTGGAGACGTATCAGGCATCCCCAAGCTTAATTCCTGCTCGTCCTCGAGTAGGTAAATGATAAAAAGAGAATTTTTGATGCGGAGTGATACTTTGGCATAATTTCAATGTAAATCTTCTTAATCATGGTATGAATATTCAGATCCGAAAGGTTCAAGACAAAAGTTCATATTGACATAAAAATGATAATACTTCAAGCATACTAATTAAACAATTATGTCATCTCAAAATAACATGGCCAAAGGAAGTTCATCCCTACAAAATCATATAGTTAGGCTATGCTTCATTTTTGTCACACAAAGATGTTCCCAACTTCTATACCCCCGATGACAAGCCAAGCAATTGTTTCATACTCAAATAATCTCAAACTTTTTCAACCTTCACGCAATACATGAGCGCGAGCCATGGACATAGCACTATGGGTGGTATAGAATATGATGATGGGGATTGTGTGGAGAAGACAAAAAAGGAGAAAGTCTCACATCAACGAGGCTAATCAATGAGCTATGGAGATGCCCATCAATTGATGTTGATGCAAGGAGTATGGATTGCCATGCAACGGATGCACTAGAGCTAAGAATGCTCAACAAAAGAAAACTAGTGGGTGTGCATCCAACTTGCTTGCTCATGAAGACCTAGGGCATTTTGAGGAAGCCCATCGTTGGAATATACAAGCCAAGTTCTATAATGAAAAATTATCTCTAGTATGAACAAGACAACTTATGAGACTCACTATATGAAAATCATGGTGCTACTTTGAAGCACAATATATGAGACTCACTACATGAAGAACAAGGTGCTACTTTGAAGAACAAGTGTGGAAAAAGAGATAGTAGCATTGCCCTTTTATTTTCTGTTTTTGGGGGGCCTTTCTTTTTTTCCTTTCTTTTTGGCCTTTCTCTATTTTTTTGATTGGGAAATGCTCTAATAATGATGATCATCACACTTCTATTGATTACAACACAATGATTACAACTCGATACTAGAACAAGATATGACTCTATATGAATGCCTCCGGCGGTGTACCGGGATGGTGCAATGAATCAAGAGTGACATGTATGAAAAATAATGCATGGTGGCTTTGCCACAAATACGATGTCAACTACAAGATCATGCAATGGCAATATGACAAAAGTAAAGCATGTCATGATGATGATGATGATGATGATGATGATGATGGTGGAAGTTGCATGGCAATATATCTCGGAATGGCTATGGAAATGCCATGATAGGTAGGTATGGTGGCTGTTTTGAGGAAGATATAGGGAGGTTTATGTGTGAAAGAGCATATCATATCACGGGGTTTGGATGCACCGGCGAAGTTTGCACCAACTCTCAATGTGAGAAAGGGCAATGCATGGTACCGAAGAGGCTAGCAAATGGCGGAAAGGTAAAAGTGTGTATAATCCATGGACTCAACATTAGTCAAAAGAACTCATATACTTATTGCAAAAATTTAGAAGTCATCAAAAATCAAGTACTACGCGCATGCTCCTAGGGGGGTAGATTGGTAGGAAAAGACCATAGCTCGTCCCCGACCTCCACTCATAAGGATGCACAAGCCAGGTACACTTCATGTTTCAAATTTGTTACACAACTTTAACCATACGTGCATGCTACGGGACTTGCTAACTTCAACACAAGTATTTCTCAAATTCACAACTACTCAACTAGCACGACTATGATATTATCACCTCCATATCTCAAAACAATTATCAAGCATCAAACTTATCTTAGTATTCAACCCACTAAAAAGAAAGTTTCACATATCTTGAATACCAAGTATATTAACATTAAGCAAATTACCATGCTATTAACGACTCTCAAAATAATCTAAGTGAAGCATGAGAGATCAAGTTTCTTTAAAACAATCCACCACCGTGCTCTAAAAGATCTAAGTGAAGCACTAGAGCAAAAATTATCACGCTCAAAAAGATATAAGTGAAGCACATAGAGTAAACTATCAAGCTCAAAAGATATAAGTGAAGCACATAGAGTATTCTAACAAATTTCAATTCATACATGGCTCTCTCAAAAGGTGTGTACAGCAAGGATGATTGTGGTAGATTAACAAGCATAGACACAAATAATACGAGACGCTCCAAGCAAAACACATATC
This sequence comes from Triticum urartu, assembly GCF_056163025.1. NCBI lineage: Eukaryota > Viridiplantae > Streptophyta > Magnoliopsida > Poales > Poaceae > Triticum > Triticum urartu. Next base: position 86,391,003 of record NC_141873.1, read on the forward strand.
ATGTGGTGAATAAAAATATAGCTCCAAGTAAATTACCGATGGAAGTGGACGAAAGAGGGGATGCCTTCCGGGGCATCCCCAAGCTTTGACTTTTTGGTGTCCTTGGATTATCTTGGGGGTGCCATGGGCATCACCAATCTTAGGCTCTTGCCACTCCTTGTTCCATAATCCATCAAAAGAATTCACCCAAAACTTGAAAACTTCACAACACAAAACTCAATAGAAATCTCGTGAGCTCCGTTAGAGAAAGAAAACAAAAGACTACTTTAAGGTACTGTAGTGAAATTGTTCTTTATTTGTATTGGTGTTAAACCTACTGTATTCCAACTTCTCTATGGTTTATAAACTATTTTATTGGCCATAGATTCATCAAAATAAGCAAACAACACACGCAAAACAGAATCTGTCAAAAACAGAACAGTCTGTAGTAATCTGTTACTAACGCAAACTTCTGGAACCCAAAAAATTCTACCAAAATTAGAAGACCTGGGCAATTTGTTTATTGATCAGAAGCAATTGGAATCACTATTTTATCACGTTCTGGTTATTTTTGATAATTCGGGCACTGAGTGCAAAGATTCTGGAAATTACAGCAAGATCAAATAACTATCTTCCAAGAAGATCTAATAGGTTTAACTTGGCACAAACACTAATTAAAAGATAAAACCACATCTAAACAAAATCTGGATGGATTATTTATTCCTAAACAGAACCAAAAACAAAAAACACGAAATAAAATTGGGTTGCCTCCCAACAAGCGCTATCGTTTGACGCCCCTAGCTAGGCATAAAAGCAAGGATAGATCTAGGTATTGCCATCTTTGGTAGGCAATTCTTCAATGAGGCATCCACCTCCTTTAGAATTTTCTTTCTTTCTAGTGATTATCAAACTTTTAGGCATAAGATCGAAAAATTCATTCGTGGCAAATGGTTCCTTAATGATTGTAAAAAGATCGGGGTGAATACTTATAGATTTAAGATCCGCATTTTCCTTACTAGATGATTCACCCTTATTTTTAGGAACATACATAAACTTGGCAATTTTAGTGGGAGGACTAGGAGTACTTTATACGGAAGAAAAAGTAGTTCCCAAGTTGGTAATGATACCCTCAAGTTTATCGATTCGAGTAGAGTCTAGATTTATTTTTTCATTAACCATGGGTTCCTTCTCCTTAATATTTTTCAAAGTCATTCCTACCTTAGATCCATATTGAGTAATTTGATTATGAATATTTTTATCTAGATTTTCAAGGGATTCAATGGTAGCAACTTTGTTTTCAATAATTTCAAGCCTTTGCATAACATGCTCCAAGGTTAACACAGTTCCATTAACCAAAAGGGGAGGTGAGCCAAATAAATCTATTAAAACATTATAGGAATCAAAAGTATGGCTACCCAAAAAATTCCCTCCGGTAATGGTATCAAGGATATATCTATACCAAGGATTAGCACCTACATAAAAATTTTGAAGAAGGACTGAAGTACATTGCTTTCTGGTAGATCTATTTTGAGCATTGCAAATTCTATACCAAGCATCTTTTAGATTTTCTCCCTCCCTTTGTTTAAAATTTAGCACTTCATTCTCGGGAGATAACGGAGAAGATAAGGAATTCGACATAGCGACAGGTAAGCAAACTAACACACAAGCAAACCAAAGGCAAAGGGAAAAAGAGGAGGGCGAATAAAACGGCAAGGGTGAAGTGGGGGAGAGGAAAACAAGAGGCAAATGGCAAATAATGTAATGCGAGAGATAGAGATTGTGATGGGTACTTGGTATGTTGACTTTTGCATAGGCTTCCCCGGCAACGACGCCAGAAATGGCTCGTTGACGGGAGAGTAAATCTTGACTTGACTTGGCGTACGCCTCCCCGGCAACGGCGCCAGAAATGGCTCGTTGACGAGAGAGTAAATCTTGACTTGACTTGGCGTAGGCCTCCCCGGCAATGGCGCCAGAAATCCTTCTTGCTACGTCTCGAGCTAGCGTTGGCTTTCCCCGAAGAGGAGGGGGTGATGCAGCACAGTAGCGTAAGTATTTCCCTCAGTTTTTGAGAACTAAGGTATCAATCCAGTAGGAGGTCACGCGCAAGTCCCTCGTACCTGCACAAAATGGTAGCAACTCGCAACCAACGCTTAGGGGTTGTCAATCCCTTCATGGTTACTTACGAGAGTGAGATCTGATAGAGATAATATTTTTGGTATTTTTGGTATAAAGATGCAAAGTAAAAAGTAAAAGCAAAACAAGTAAAATAAAGTAATGGAGATTGATAAGATGAGAATAGACCCGGGGGCCATAGGTTTCACTAGTGGCTTCTCTCAAGAGCATAGATATTCTACGGTGGGTGAACAAATTACTGTTGAGCAATTGATAGAATTGAGCATAGTTATGAGGTTATCTAGGTATGATCATGTATATAGGCATCATGTCCGTGACAAGTAGACCGACTCCTGCCTGGATCTACTACTATTACTCCACTCATCGACCGCTATCCAGCATGCATCTAGAGTATTAAGTTAAAAACAGAATAACGCCTTAAGCAAGATGACATGATGTAGAGGAATAAATTCATGTAATATGATAAATACCCCATCTTGTTATCCTCGATGGCAACAATACAATATGTGCCTTGCAACTCTTTCTTTCACTGAGTAAGGACACCGCAAGATTGAACCCAAAGCTAAGCACTTCTCCCATTGCAAGAACTACCAATCTAGTTGGCCAAACCAAACGGATAATTCGGAGAGACTTGCAAAGATAACTCAATCATACATAAAAGAATTCAGAGAAGATTCAAATATTATTCATAGATAACTTGGATCATAAACCCACAATTCATCGGTCTCAACAAACACACCGCAAAAAGAAGATTAGATCGAATAGATCTCCACGGGAGAGGGGGAGAACATTGTATTGAGATCCAAAAAGAGAGAAGAAGCCATCTAGCTACTAGCTATGGACCCGAAGGTCTGAAGTAAACTACTCACACTTCATCGGAAGGGCTATGGTGTTGATGTAGAAGCCCTCCGTGATGGATGCCCTCTCGGGCGGAGCTCCGGAACAGGCCCCAAGATGGGATCTCGTGGATACAGGAAATTGTGGCGATGGAATTAGGTTTTTTGGCTCCTCCTGGTCTAATGGGGGTACGTAGGTATATATAGGAGGAAGGAGCACGTCGGTGGAGCTCCGAGGGGCCCATGAGGCAGGGGGGCGCGCCCTCCACCCTCGTGACCTCCCCGGAAACTTCTTGGAGTAGGGTCCAAGTCTCCTGGATCACGTTCGGTGAGAAGATCACGTTCCCGAAGGTTTCATTCCGTTTGGACTCCGTTTGATATTCTGTTTCCTCAAAATACTGAAATAGGCAAAAAACAGCAATTCTGGGTTGGGCCTCCGGTTAATAGGTTAGTCCCAAAAATAATATAAAAGTGGAAAATAAAGCCCAGTATAGTCCAAAACAGTAGATAAAGTAGCATGGAGCAATCAAAAATTATAGATACGTTGGAGACGTATCATATTGCTTCTCATTTTTGAAATGCCACTTATGACTAGACACTCATAACTTGGCAGAGTGATATTGGTTGCATCTTTCATATGGTGTCTCACTTGCATTGATTCTAATTTCTTGAAAATCCTTGTGCTTACTTTACACATCATAGGTGTGAATATTTCATGTCGTCCTATTTTTCGTACATATTCCATCCAACTCATATGGTTGATTTACATCAAAGTATTGCTTGTCTATATCTTGCATCAATTAGTTGTGAAGGGCAAATTTTATTCTTTTGTGTTGTGGGTATGGCTTGACATGGCAAAGTCAAAAAAGAGCAAGGAAAATAGTATGGTAGGGGATGGTGTTAGTCGTCAGGTGAAACAGAAAAGGAGCTTCCCTTGAGATTTTGCTGGCACTTATAGTGTTGTACAAGGTCGAAGTTCACCGGCTAAATCTACAAACATAGTATCCCCTGCTCCACCAGCTACAGCACCTCCTTCCATAGTACTGATATCTCAACGAGTTACTCGTTCGAATGCTCCGCAAGTGGCATGTTCCCAAGCTGCCTTCCGACCTAACACTACTTCCGAAGCACTGCTGACACTACAGGACTTGGAAAGATCAGATGAACCTCATGAGCATCAACACCAAAACGGTATGTGACCAAGTCATGTTGTAGTTGCATGCTCCTTTATATGTACTCTCACAGTTTGATGTGCACTAACACTTTCCATATACGTTGTTGAACTAGCACCTCGGCGCAAGAGGAAACAGACATCAGGTATAATGCTTGACAGGTTAACAAAATCTTAAGGAGGAAGAATGGAGATCCATTCCGAGGCAGGTTTAAAAAGGCCACGTGATGCTACAGAGTCAGCCAAGTTAGTATCAGAGGCAACCGTTGCTGTTAGATGTGAAGCACGTATCCTCCCAAAGTGGATCCAGTACAGGAATGAAATATATGGAACACGGTTTAACACCTTCCTTGACCATTTATCCATAAGTAGTGTTATTCATCGCCATTTGTAATATTTTCTTGCTCTATCCCATACTTTCTAGCTTGCTCCTAATGAGACTCCCATCCTGTTGTCAATAGATGAGGTTTAAGTTGGATCTGAAAGATGGTGCAACCAAACAAGCATGCACTCATGTTTTTCAGTCTGCTTTGCGATAGTATTGGTAACACCTTAGAAAAACTCACTTTGAAGGCAAGGCTAACAATGAAATCTCCCAAACATCTCCAGTGGAATATATTACGGACGAAAAGTGGATAGCCCTTGTTAAACATTGGTCTGATCTGAAGTATCAGGTAGGGTATATGTATGTGATCAGATCATATATTGAACTCGTATTTACGAATGTGCCTTACAAGTATATCATCTTCTAGGCTAACTGTTTGAAGAACAAGACCAATCGTTCTAAAGTGAAATTTCAAGAGACAACTCGATCTCGTGGCTATATTGCAAACTGTGAGGCTCTTGTAAATAGCTGTTATTTCCTTCTTTTTGTTGTGCCATATTATCGTATCTATATTGACATGTTCCAAAAAACAGAGAAAAGCCCGTGCGTACCAAAAAGAACATGAACCGGATGTAGTGCAAATCTTCAAGGATTGTCACACTAGCAAGATGAAGAGCATGACTACACCAGTCCAGGCTGATGTTGTAGTCCTTACTCTTCATGCCTTTGAACTGCTTGTTACTGTGACGTGTTCATTTAACTGCTTGCTTTGCAGCCAATGTCAGTTACTCTGTTACTTTTATACATAGTTGTCTTAACGTGTCATTTCACCTTATATGGTTTAAAAGAGAGGAAGGATATTCTTTTGGTCTTGATTTGTACTATAGTTGTGATGTTCACATGGCCACACAATGATACAATAGCTTGTTTGTTTGATATCCGTTTGCCCGTGATATGAATGATGTCATACTATGTTCATCATATTTTAAACCGTGTCTCTTTATCCTTATATGTCAATAAATGTGAGGAAATAGACAATACATTAGGCGTGCTACATGGACATATGTTCAAACGTGATTTCATTATGTACTTAGCACTAAAATACATGCTAATGTACTGCGGTGGGTTCACTAAAATAATTTATGTGCAAACATGAAAGCTATTTTGTTTGTTTTTTGTCTCATTAGAAACTTCTTATCTGGTACACTAATGTACAAAATTTAAACTTTTAGCAAGCTATGGAACAAATGATTGAGCAGCCACAACCTCCTGAAGGTGATGAGGCTACCACAAGCACAATGTCACCTCTTGCTGCAGTGCGTCAGTATCTCTCCACTAATAGTGCAAAAAGTACCTTCCTATGTAATTCTAGGTTGGTTGTTAAGGTAACCTCATCAAAACTGCCTACTGAACAAAATCTTCCAGCTAGACAGAGTGATATATCTATGCTCCAAACACAATTCCAATCCCTAATGGAGGTCGTTTCTGAAATAAGAATAGTGGTTGACAAATGCCTTCAAGATATGAATGGTTTTTAAACCAGACTATCAGACATTTGCTTCGTTGTTCAAGAGCAATGGCGGAAAAAGTGGAAAGTCATGCTGCTCTATCAAATTCTACAGCCTAAAACACTACCACTCGGGTCAAATGATCTTTGCTTCTATGAATCTCATGGTGCATTTGTCTGCAAGGACTATAAACCTTTATGCCAACAGGCCTTTTGTTGTATGGCTGCAATTTATTTTGCTGCGATACAATATATATTGTGATGTCAAAGGCCATAGAAATTAGCAAGCTATTTTTGTATAGTGTAGGTTTATTCTTAGTAATGTATTCGGCATCATCAGTCTCCTATTGGCCGAAAGCATCGTAGGAGCCCAAAGGGCCAATATTCGTCTGGCCCACAACTCGAGTGGAGCTAAAAACGATTATGGGCCATAATCGGCATGTAGCCAACAGAAAATAACTGAGCCTAAATCAGCGTAAGCTCTTCTTATTTCTGTTCGTTCCATTTGTAGGCCCGTGACCATAGTAATAATGGGTCGTTAACATGTCTAAATATCTCGCAGGCCTTATTTGGCCCATAAATGACTCGGGCCTTTAACCGGTCGAAATGCAGATTTGGCCATCATTGTGCCGGAATATACACAGGGCTTATAGCCGGCCGAAAGATGATTGGGCCTAAAATGTGCTAAATATCCCAATGGTCTTTAGCAGGCCGAAATGTATCTCAACTTATATTGGCCCATTTACATGGCGGATCGTTAACACGCTGAAAGTCAGCACGGGTCGTAATTGCGCCGACCTACTAGACGGGCCTTTAACAGGATGGAAGTGCGGGCGGGCTAGAGAGAAATGACTATAAGGAACCAACGATTCTCTCTTCTTAAACAACCTATATACTCCACACTTAACCGACATTTACCTTTCGGTGCCATTCCTTTTGAAACCGGAGTTTCTTTTGTAAAATAATTCGATGCCCCTCACGAAATAGAGTGAGCAAGAGCTCGAACTTGGTAGGTTTGTGTCATTGAGAATATGGGCCATTAATAGGCCCGATGTGATGTCGGGCCACATATGGCCCATGGATTGTGTCGGTAGTTAATAGGCCGAAAAACACATTAGGATGGAAGTGGCCCAAATCTACATTGGGCCGCTAATAGGCCGAAAGTCAAAGCTGGCCGAAAATGGCCCAATTCCATCACGATCTATTTATGGTCCAAGAGATTCATTTGCCAACAAATGGGCCCAAATGTAGCAGGACCTTAAATAGGCCAGGAACACACCAGGCTATAATTCGGCCCAAATACATAGAGGATTGTTAACGGGCTAGAAGTGACCATGAGCCGCAATGATGAGAAATCCACAATGGGCCAGTGATACGTCTCCAACGTATCTATAAGTTTTGATTGTTCCATGCTATTATATTATCTGTTTTGGATGTTTAATGGGCTTTATTATGCACCTTCATATTATTTTTGGGACTAACCTATTAACCGAAGGCCCAGTGCAAATTGTTGTTTTTTGCCTATTTCAGTGTTTCGCAGAAAAGGAATATCAAACGGAATCCAATCGGAACAAAACCTTCGCGAGGATATTTTTGGAACAAACGCATTCCAGGAGACTTGGAGTGGATTTCAAGGAAGCAACGAGGCGGCCACGAGGTAGGGTGGCGCGCCACCCACCCTCGTGGGCCCCTCGTAGCTCCACTGACCTACTTCTTTCGCCTATATATACTCTTATACCCTGGAAACATCGAGGGGAGCCATGAAACAACTTCTCCACCGCCGGAACCATCTGTACCCGTGAGATCCCATCTGGGGACCTTTTAGGCAATTTGCCGGAGGGGGGTTCGATCACGGAGGGCTTCTACATCAACACCATAGCCTCTCCGATGATGTGTAAGTAGTTTACCACAACGGGTCCATAGTTATTAGCTAGATGGCTTCTTATCTCTCTTTGGATCTCAATACAAAGTTCTCTTCGATGTTCTTGGATATCTATTTGGTGTAATTCTTTTTGCGGTGTGTTTGCCGAGATCCGATGATTTGTGGGTTTATGATTAAGATTATCTATGAACAATATTTGATTATTCTCTGAATTCTTCTATGCATGAATTGATATCTTTGCAAGTCTCTTCGAATTATCAGTTTGGTTTGGCCTACTAGATTGATCTTTCTTGCAATGAGAGAAGTGCTTAGCTTAGGGTTCAATCTTGTGGTGCTCGATCCCAGTGACAGAAAGGGAACCGACACGTATTGTATTGTTGCCATTGAGGATAAAAAGATGGGGTTTATATCATATTGCTTGAGTTTATCCCTCTACATCATGTCATCTTGCATAATGCGTTACGCTGTTCTTATGAACTTAATACTCTAGATGCATGCTGGATAGTGGTCGATGTGTGGAGTAATAGTAGTAGATGTAGAATCGTTTCGGTCTACTTGACACGGACGTGATGCCTATGTTCATGATCATGCCTAGATATCACCATAACTATGCACTTTTCTATCAATTGCTCTGCAATAATTTGTTCACCCACCGTAATATATGCTATCTTGAGAGAGCCACTAGTGAAACCTATGGCCCCCGGGTCTACTTTACATCATATTATTTTCCAATCAACTAGCTATTTTTGTCGCTGTTTATTTTGCAATCTTTACTTTTCAATCTATACAACAAAAATACCAAAAATATTTATCTAATTATCTCTATCAGATCTCACTTTCGTAAGTGACCGTGAAGGGATTGACAACCCCTTTATCGCATTGGTTGCGAGGTTCTTGTTTGTTTGTGCAAGTACTAGGCAACTTGCGTGGTCTCTGTAACACCCCTGTGTAATGATGCTACAGTAACCCCTAGGGTTAAGTTAATCATTTTGCTAAACAAGTGTTTGATCATCCTTGGTTCTCTCTCATTTCAACTTCCAGTTGATTTCAATTTCAAATTCTGAGTGAAATTCAGAATTGCTCAAACATGAAAACTAAAATGTTCATCATGTGCCTAATAATCCACAACTAAAATTGGTGGTGAACCAACATTTTTGCAAAGGGTTTAAGTAGCCTAAGCTGATTAAAATAGTGACCTAAGCAATATATTAAATGACTTTTTATTTTATAAAATTGGCATACTTTTTCAAAAAGGTCTCACAATCATTTTGTGGCGGTGCACTTTCATTCTTTGAAATTGTTTTGGCCAGTGGCATAATTTTGCAAGTCATTATTGGCTAAAAGGAAAAAGCAAAAGCTGCTAAAAAGAGAAAAAGAAAAGAAAAGAAAAGGAAAGAAGAAGGGGTGGGAGAGCCCCTGGCCTTCCCATGGGCCTCGGCCCATCCCAGCAGGCCGGCCCACACCTCCTCCCTGGTCACTCTCCCCTCCCTCCTGTTCCACCGACCCGGTGCACGGCCGAGCGCGCGCAGCCGCACCAGCTCGCCTGCGTCGATGGGATAAGGCCGCCCCGGCTCCTCGAGTCCTCCCCCACCTACCGCCACTCCCACTCCCCCACTTGCGCCTCTCCTTCCCCAGATCCACCTCTCCCCTCTCCTCTCGCTCGATCCCGAGCTCGGCCGCGCGAGCTCGTCGCCACTGATCGCCGTCAATGTGGCCACCATACATGCCGCACCTCTCCAACGCGTTCGCAAGCACCGCCGTCGTCGACTACGCCATAGGCTCTAACCAGCGCAAGCTGGGAGCCACCACAGCGAGCCCAGCAACCTCTTCTTCCCCTACGGCCGTCTTCGCCTTCGTCGTTGATTCGTCATCGTTGATCTTCCCCGAGCGTGCTTAAGCACAACTGCAGGCTCACTGTAAGCCCACGCGACGTTCCCCTCCATCTCCCATGCGTTTCTATCGCCGTAGCCACCGCTGCCATCACCGCCGAACACAGCTCTGCCGCATAGCTCACCGCCGTCACTGTGGGCATCATCATTCTCACCCGAGCACATGAGCATGCTCAGGGCTGCTCGCTGAGGCCGCCCGTGACATTTGCTTCCCTCCCCGTGCCCCTTAGCACCTACCTCGACGAGCGCCCGAACGCGTCGCCGCCTCCGCTCACCGCCGGCGTGCTTCTGGTGCCCAAATGGTCACGGGCTCACGACCTTGGCCTCGCCGCAACGTGTACACCCTGCCCAGCCTCTCATTTTGCTCGCTAACGCGCCGCATCGCCAATCCCTCTCGTGGCCGAACGGCGGCATCCGCCGCGCCGCTCGCCGTTATCGCTACACTGCCTCTCCGGCCATGGTATCGTTACCGTTCGACGAAGCTTCGTCTCTGCTTTTGAACGCACCCATCCCCGTGACAAACCGTGCCCCGTGGCCTCGCCTTCAAACTCGTCGGGCCTCGGCGTTCGCCCGATGTCGTCACCGGCGACCATTCCGGCCACCCCGCCGTCGTGCTCCCCTCCATCGGACGAAGCGCAAAGTGGTCGTTCCAGAGAGCCTGGCCGCGCCCGTCTTGGGCCACCGTGGCGAAATCTCGAGGCTCGCCGGCGCCCTTCGTCACGTTTTGGCTCGCCGGGGCAACTCCGGCGCCGTCCGTCGACGTGGCTAGGCGGGCCCCAGCCTTGGGTCACTGCCAGTGGGCTATGGGGGGCCCGTTGACTGGGTTGACCCAGTCAACGTGCTGACTGGGCAGCCCAGTGGCACTGACATGCGGGCCCCACCGTGTAATTAAACTAATTAAAACATTTTTATAAATAAAACTAACTAGTTAACCTAATCAGTCACTGACATGTCAGGCCCTACTGCTAATTAACTTTGTCTATTTAAAAATAAACCCCTGTTAGCCCCACTCTCTATGACAGGTGGGACCCACTGGTTAGTTTCACCTGGTCAGCCGTCATGTTAACTGCTGATGTCACAGTGATATCATGCTGACATAGTAATTCCTTTCTATTGGGGATGTAGCTATCAGTTATGCCCCGCCTAGGAGGGGCCGGGTCAGCCCCAATGGCGGGTTACACAAGAAGCCCAGTAAACATTAAGATGATAGTTTATCAAATCTTATAGAAGGCCCAAAGGCCTAGAGGTGGCTTAAGGCCCAATATTGCAAACCGTCGTATGTAAGGAAAGACTTGTAAAGAAAGGCATGTGAAGGAAGTCACCGAGCCGGACACGATTATGAGCCGGCCGGGACTCTGTAGGCCACCAGGCGTCAACCCGTGTATATAAGGGGACGACCCGGTGGAGGCTTAGGGCAAGAAACAAGAGATCGATAACCAAGCCGGCGAGTTAAGCCTCTTGGTGATCGAAACCCCAGCAATACCAACACAACTAGACGTAGGCTTTTACCTTCATCGTAAGGGGCCGAACTAGTATAAAACCTCTCGTGTCCTTTGTCCCAATTAACCCCTTTAAGCTTCCTAGTTGCGATGACCCTACGACTAAGTCCTTTCGCTAGGACATCTGCCGTGACAATTCCATGGCAGTTGGCGCCCACCATGGGGCCAGCGCATGGTGGATTTGAGTTCTTGAAGGGCAACTTCGAAGGGCTCAAGGGATACGCTATGGGCCGGATGACCAAGAGTCGTCGCGGCAAGCTCTACATCGACGATGAAGGCTGGGGCCCCGAGGCCGGCTCAATTGAGTATGGGTACCGGGTCCCATTCGGCAGAATTCACGTCTTCATCGGCCGGATCGGCGAGTCAGGCCCTGAGCCGGACATCCACACCAACCTCGTCGAGATGGCTCAGCACGCGAGGACCACCCGTGTTCAATCTATCGTGAAGCATGCTTTCGTAGGATGCGTCCACGGCGGTGAATACTTTGAAGGATCGGTGGAAGGCGCTGAGACGGTCATCTGTTCTGACGCTACATCATCAACAGGTGAGATGGACTCTTTGTATCAGCTTCAGGATGGCATGCTCGGGGGTTGTTCCGATGGTAGCAGTATTCCGGACCCCCTTGAGCCGCCAAATTGGGCCGGAGTCTTCATGGCAGGAACACAGCCCGGACAGAACTCCACAACATCAGCAGCAACAGCCATCGGGTCGGTTGCCGCCGGGTCAGGAGACCCCGCGCGCCCCTCGACTCAGATTCTGATGGACCTCATGGATAAACTGACGATCCTGTTAACTACCTTGGTAGAACCGGCGAATCAAGCTCATCATGATGCAGAGGTGGCATGTGTACATGAGGAGATGGTACAAGCCAAGGAAAACTTAGCAGCAGAGGAGGTCAGGATGGCCGCGGAGCGGGAGGCTTTGGACGCACGTGCTTAGCAGCTTCAGGCAGAGACTTTTTGGCTCTCGATGGACCTTTACGCGTCGAACAAGGTCATGAGGAGAAGGCACCAGAAAACTCAGTCACGTCTGCCTCTGACACTCGATCCTAGGAACCTTTTTCATACACCCGGGGCCAGGGCAAGTAACCCGTCGGAGGCAAATCAGATCACGACGCCCGGAGCACCAGCTCAGCCGCGCACCATGGAACCACCTCGTATACACACTGCTCCGCCTCTTTATGTGCCAACACCACCGGGTCACTTCTCCAATCCCCTGGAGAACCTCATTGCAGCTTCGGCCCGTTTGGCGGCTCTCCCAATGGAAGGTGACTCTCCGGCAGCGATCGAAACACAAAGGATGAGAGAACTTCTTCAAATAGCTCTGGCACAGCAGGATGCATACTCCTACAGTCGAGACAGGATCCATTCAACTCCTCGCCCAAGCCGGAGCCCAAGCTACAGTAGGCATATGGAGTCAGCTGACATGTCAAGCAATGCTCAACGCCGCAACTGGCTGCACAGGTATGAGCCGGTGCAGGTTGGAGCCGTTAACTTGGCGGATCAGGAGAGGATCCGGCAAGAGGCGGAGCAAGCGCTTGAACTGGCAGCAGAGCAGGCGGTTCATCAAACCTTTCCAGCTTACCCAGCAACCTCAGTTGAGGCAGGGGTGACCACAAGAACCAGAGGTGTCCCTTGCCTGGTGCCAGCCATACGTAATGAGTGTTTGCCAAAAGACTTCAAGGGGCCCCGTAAGGTGCCTAATTACACGGCCGACTTACAGCCTGGGGCTTGGATTGAGAGTTATGAGATGGCTATGGAGTTGTTGGAGGTCAGCGACGCGGCAATGGCCAAGTATTTCACTATGATGTTGGATGGAACGACTCATACTTGGTTGAAGGGGTTGCCACCCAATTCCATCGGCTCATGGGCAGAGTTGAAGGCCCGGTTCATCCACAACTTCAAAGACACGTGTAAGCAGCCTATGTCGATTGTGGACCTGACTAATTGTAAGCAAGAGGATGGTGAGTCTACAACCCATTAGGTGCATCGGGTAAAGGAGATAATACATTCATCTGATAAGATGGATGCCGGCTCAGCAATCTTGATGTTGGAGAAAAATTGCCGTTTTGAACCTGTGAAGCAGAAGTTGGGGTGGCTCAAGCATGACTGCAATGACATGGGCCAGTTGATGGCGGCTCTCGTCAAGTATGTTGATTCTGATAGTACCAAAGACCCGGTGTCTGACGAAGAAAAGACAGCGAAGGGAAAGAAGAACGGCAACGGCAAGGGTCACCAGCATAACCCGGCAAATCAAGGAGGTAATAAACGTAAGGCTGATGAGTTTGTCGCTAACACCAATGCGCAGGGCGGAAATTAACGGCGCAAGGGCAGGCAACCCCCTTGGTCGGGTGGGTTAGGTCCCACCCTTGAGCAACTATTGAATGAGCCTTGTCCAAGGCACGACACTCGGGAGAAGCCAGCCACCCACCTGTGGAAAGATTGTACAATCATGAAGGCGTTTAAAAATTCAAACACGTTTGATGGAGGTCACGGCCCAGGTGGCGGTTCAGGTGGAGGCGGTTTCCATGGCCCGGGCGCCGGTTCAGGTGGAGGAGGATTTCACGGTCAGGGCCATCCTAGTAACCAAGGAGGATATAATCCACAACCCGGCCAAGGTAATCAGCAGCAACAGTCCGGATATCAGAGCAACCCAAAACAGATGAATAGTGGGCAATACCATGTGTTCACCACTAGTTTGTGTAAGAGGGACCAGAAGCTTCACAAGAGGGCCGTCAATGCCATTGAGCCGGTGATTCCACGTTACTTACGTTGGTCAGAGCAGCCTATTGTGTGGCGCAGAGAAGATCACCCACCCCGGGTTGATAATCCGGGTCACTTGGCCTTGGTAGTGGCGCCTCAGGTCAGTGGATATAAATTCACTAAGGTACTCATGGATGGAGACAGCAGCATCAACATCATCTACTATGAGACGTTCCGCCGTATGGGATTGACTGATAAAAGTCTTAAACAATCCAACAATGTTTTTCACGGTGTGGTACCTGGCAAGTCGGCATACCCAGTTGGTAAGATTGAACTGGAAGTAGCCTTTGGAGATGAGTATGACTCTAGAGTAGAAACATTAACCTTTGAGGTGATTAAGATCAAAAGCCCATATCATGCTCTATTTGGATGGCCGGCCTATGCCAAGTTCATGGCTCGGCCGTGTTATGTATATTGACAGCTCAAGATGTTGGGTTATAAGGGCACCATTATAGTACATGGGAGCCAGAAAATAGCTTTGGAGTGTGAAGAAGGTGATGCTGCCTATGCTGAGTCTGTTTGTGCAACAGAGGAGTTAAAGTTTTACAAGGATCACGTGGACCCGGCAGACATGACGTCGTTAAAGAAACCAACAACAGAGCATGAGCCGGTGTTGAAATTCAAATCAGCTGATGACACCAAGATGGTTGACTTTGTGCCTGGCGACTCATCCAAGCAGTTCATCATCAGTGCAAACTTGGATCCAAAATAGGAAAGCGCGCTCATCGAGTTCATCCGTGAGAACCGGGACATCTTTGCATGGAAACCTTTCGACATGCCGGGTGTCCCGAGGGAACTCGCTGAGCACACTCTCAATATTGATCCAAAATTTAAACATGTTAGACAGTTTCTCCGGCGGTTCAATGAAGAAAGGTGCAAGGCCATTGGAGAAGAGGTGGCCCGGCTCTTGGCGGCCGGGTTCAATGTAGAAGTCTTTCACCCAGAGTGGTTAGCCAACCCGGTGCTTGTACTCAAAAAGAACGGCACCTGGCGTATGTGTGTGGATTACACCGATTTAAACAAGGCTTGTCCGGCTGACCCTTTTACCCTCCCCCGTATTGATCAAATCATCGATGCTACGGCGGGTTGTGCATGGTTGAGTTTCTTGGATGCTTATTGAGGTTATCATCAGATCAAGATGGCAGTCAAAGATCAGGAGAAGACGACTTTTATCACTCCTTTTGGAGCTTTCTGCTATGTGTCTATGCCTTTTGGGCTTAAGAGTGCCCAGGCGACTTACCAATGGTGTGTGTAGAATTTTCTTCATGATCAGATTGGGCGTAATGTTCATGCTTATGTGGATGATATAGTGGTAAAATCCAGGAAAGAGGAAACTTGGTCGCAGATCTGAAAGAGACCTTCGATAATCTTTGGGTCTACAAAATGATGCTTAACCCGGCTAAGTGTGTTTTTGGAGTCCCAGCCGGCAAGCTCTTGGGTTTTTTGGTGTCCAACCGAGGTATTGAAGCTAACCCGGAGAAAATCAAGGCAATTACATCCCTGGCCAAACCAACGTGCATCAATGACGTTCAACGGCTGGTGGGTTGTGTTGCTGCTTTGAGCCGGTTCATAAGCCGGTTAGGGGAGAAGGCGATGCCTTTGTATCAGATGATGAAGAACACATATGGTTTTGTTTGGAGCGATGCTGCAAACTCTGCTTTTGAAGATCTGAAGACACATCTTGCTGAGCCGTCGGTCCTTGCTGCTCCAGTTGAGAGAGAGCCGCTGTTGTTATACATAGCCGCCAACTCACGAGATGTTAGTGTGGCGATTGTGGTCGAGCGCAAGGAGGTTGGCAAGGAACACCCGGTTCAACGGCCGGTTTACTATGTCAGTGAGGTGTTAATTGAATCCAAACAACGATATCCACATTGGCAAAAGCTTGTATATGGGGTGTTCATGGTGAGCCGGAAGCTTAAACATTATTTTCAGGGTCACCCAATCACTGTGGTTAGCTCTGCTCCTTTGGGAGACATCATTCAAAACAGAGAATCCATTGGACGAGTCGCCAAGTGGGCCATTGAGCTTGGGTCTCATGGGTTGAAGTATGTACCGTCTCAAGCACTGGTTGATTTTATTAATGACTGGACAGAGATGCATATGCCGGAAGAGAAACCAGACAACACATATTGGACTATTCACTTTGATGGATCCAAACAACTGGAAGGCTCGGGGGCTGGAGTTGTTCTAATCTCCCCTCGAGGTGACAAGTTTTGTTATGTGTTGCGGCTAATGTTTCCATGCACTAACAACGCAGCGGAATATGAAGCTTTGCTCCATGGTCTTCGGGTGGCCAGAGAGATGAGCCTAAGCCGGTTCCGGTGTCTTGGCGACTCAGATTTAGTGGCTCCACAAGTCTCAGGTAAGTGGGATTCCAAAGATCCTCTCATGGTGGCTTATCGCCGTGAAGTTGATGCTGTTGAAGGGCATTTTAAAGGTTATCACGTGGAGCACATTGACCGTAGGAAGAATGAAGCGACTGATGCTTTAAGCCGGTTGGGATCTCAGCGTAAGCTGGTGCCACCTAACACCTTTTTGGATGTTTTGCATAACCCGTCTGTTAAGTTACCCACAGAAGATCTAGCCGTTCCTGACCCGGAGGCACAGTTGGTGGTGGCTCTTCATGTCATCCCAGATTGGACAGTGCCGTTCTTGGCTTACATGACCCGGGGAGAGTTGCCAGCGGATGAGACCCTAGCTCGACAGATAACCCGGCGGTCTAAGTCAATGATGATTTCTGATGGAGAATTATGCCATCGCAGCGTCTTTGGAGTGTTTCAGCGGTGTGTTTCCCCTGAAGAAGGCCAAGAAATTCTTCGTGAGATCCATGAAGGCGATTGTGGTCATCACGCCGGGTCAAAATCTCTGGTGGCCAAGGCTTTTTGTCATGGTTTTTACTGGTTGACGGCTCACGCCGATGCAGAGGATCTGGTCAGCAGATGTGATGGATGTCAAAAGTTCGCACGAAGAGCACATGTGCCGGCTCAAGAGCTCCGGATGATTCCAATCACTTGGCCGTTAGCGGTCTGTGGGCTTGACATGGTGGGACCTTTTAAAAGGTCTAAGGATAAAAAGACACATCTTTTAGTGGCAGTTGATAAATTCACAAAGTGGGTTGAGGCAGAGCCGGTGAGTAAGTGTGATGCGGCCACGGCGGTTCAGTTCATGAAAAAGGTGATATTATGTTTTGGTTTTCCACACAGCATTATCACTGACAATGGCACTAATCTATCCCAAGGGGCTATGGAGGAGTTTTGTCAACATGAGCATATTCGGCTTGATGTTTCTTCTGTAGCTCATCCTCAATCCAATGGTCAAGCTGAGAGAGCAAATCAGGAAATTTTAAAAGGTCTCAAACCCCGGCTTATGGTTCCTTTATAGAGAACATCGGGTTGTTGGGTAGAGGAATTACCCTCGGTGTTGTGGAGTATCAACACCACACCTAACAGGTCTACATGTTACACACCTTTATTCATGGTGTATGGAGCAGAAGCAGTGTTGCCTAGTGACATCCGTCATGACTCGCCCCGTGTGGCAGCTTATTTTGAAGCTAATAATGAACAAGCCAGACAGGATGCACTTGACTTGTTAGTGTTGGAAATATGCCCTAGAGGCAATAATAAAAGCATTATTATTATATTTCCTTGTTCATGATAATTGTCTTTATTCATGCTATAATTGTGTTATCCGGAAATCGTAATACATGTGTGAATAATAGACACCAACATGTCCCTAGTAAGCCTCTAGTTGACTAGCTCGTTGATCAACAGATAGTCATGGTTTCCTGACTATGGACATTGGATGTCATTGATAACGGGATCACATCATTAGGAGAATGATGTGATGGACAAGACCCAATCCTAAACATAGCACAAGATCGTATAGTTCGTTTGCTAGAGTTTTCCAATGTCAAGTATCTTTTCCTTAGACCATGAGATCGTGTAACTCCCGGATACCATAGGAGTGCTTTGGATGTACCAAACGTCACAACATAACTGGGTGACTATAAAGGTATATTACGGGTATCTCCGAAAGTGTCTGTTGGGTTGACATGGATCAAGACTGGGATTTGTCACTCCGTATGACGGAGAGGTATCACTGGGCCCACTCGGTAATGCATCATCATAATGAGCTCAAAGTGACCAAGTGTTTGGTCATGGGATCATGCATTACGGTACGAGTAAAGTGACTTGCCGGTAACGAGATTGAACGAGGTATTGAGATACCGACGATCAGATCTCGGGCAAGTAACATACCGATTGACAAAGGGAACTGTATACGGGGTTGCTTGAATGTCGACATCGTGGTTCATCCGATGAGATCATGGAGGAGCATGTGGGAGCCAACATGGGTATCCAGATCCCGCTGTTGGTTATTGACCGGAGAGCGATCTCGGTCATGTCTACATGTCTCCCGAACCCGTAGGGTCTACACACTTAAGGTTCGGTGACGCTAGGATTGTAGGGATATGTATATGCAGTAACCCAAATGTTGTTCGGAGTCCCGGATGAGATCCCGGATGTCACGAGGAGTTCCGGAATGGTCCGGAGGTAAAGATTTATATATAGGAAGTGCTATTTCGGCCATCGGGACAAGTTTCGGGGTCACCGGTATTGTACCGGGACCACCGAAAGGGTCCCGGGGGTCCACCGGGTGGCGCCACCTATCCCGGAGGGCCCCATGGGCTGAAGTGGGAAGGGATCCAGCCCAAAGTGGTCTGGGGCGCCACTTCCCCCTAGGGCCCATGCGCCTAGGGTGGGGGAAACCCTAAAGGAAGAGTCCTAGGAGGGGAAGGCACCTCCTAGGTGCCTTGGGGAGGAGGGATTCCTCCCCTTGGCCGCACCCCCCTAGGAGATTGGATCTCCTTGGCCCTCCTATATATAGTGGGGAGATGGAGGACTTCTTACCCCACATCTTTGGTGCCTCCCTCTCCCTCTCCAACACATCCTCCTCCTCCATAGTGCTTGGCGAAGCCCTGCCGGAGTACTGTAGCTCCATCAACACCACGTTGTCGTGCTGCTGCTGGAGCCATCTTCCTCAACCTCTCCTCTCCCCTTGCTGGATCAAGAAGGAGGAGACGTTACGCTGACCGTACGTGTGTTGAACGCGGAGGCGCCGTCCGTTCGGTGCTAGGATCTCAGGTGATTTGGATCACGTCGAGTACGCCTTCCTCATCCCCGTTCTTTGAATGCTTCCGCGCGTGATCTACAAAGGTATGTACACGCAATCCAATCACTCGTTGCTAGATGAACTCATAGATGGATCTTGGTGAAACCGTAGGAAAATTTTTGTTTTCTGCAATGTTCCCCAACAGTGGTATCAGAGCTAGGTCTATGCGTACTTCTCTTGCACGAGTAGAACACAATTGGTTGTGGGCATTGATGTTGTCAACTTTCTTACCGCTACTAGTCTTATCTTGCTTCAACGGTATTGTGGGATGAAGCGGCCCGGACCAACCTTACACGTATGCTTACGTGAGACCGGTTCCACCGACTAACATGCACAAGTTGCATAAGGTGGCTGGCGGGTGTCTGTCTCTCCCACTTTAGTTGGAGCGGATTCGATGAAAAGGGTCCTTATGAAGGGTAAATAGAAGTTGACAAATCACGTTGTGGTTTTGGTGTAGGTAAGAAACGTTCTTGCTAGAAACCTATAGCAGCGACGTAAAACTTGCAACAACAATTAGAGGACGTCTAACTTGTTTTTGCAGCAAGTGCTTTGTGATTTGATATGGCCAAAGTTGTGATGAATGATGAATGATCTATATGTGATGTATGAGATGTTCATGCTATTGTAATAGGAATCACGACTTGCATGTCGATGAGTATGACAACCGGCAGGAGCCATAGGAGTTGTCTTTATTTTTTTGTATGACCTGCGTGTCATTGAGAAACGCCATGTAAATTACTTTACTTTATTGCTAAACGCGTTAGCCATAGTAGAAGAAGTAATAGTTGGCGAGCAACTTCATGGAGACACGATAATGGAGATCATGATGATGGAGATCATGGTGTCATGCCGGTGACAAGATGATCATGGAGCCCCAAGATGGAGATCAAAGGAGCTATGTGATATTGGCCATATCATGTCACTTTTATTATTTGATTGCATGTGATGTTTATCATATTTATGCATCTTGTTTACTTAGAACGACGGTAGTAAATAAGATGATCCCTCATAATAATTTCAAGAAAGTGTTCCCCCTAACTGTGCACCATTGCGACAGTTCGTTGTTTCAAAGCACCACGTGATGATCGGGTGTGATAGATTCTAACGTTCACATACAACAGGTGTAAGACAGATTTACACATGCAAACACTGAGGTTGACTTGACGAGCCTAGCATGTACAGACATGGCCTCGGAACACAGAAGACCGAAAGGTCGAGCATGAGTCATATAGAAGATATGATCAACATGAAGATGTTCACCGATGCTGACTAGTCCGTCTCACGTGATGATCGGACACGGCCTAGTTAACTCGGATCATGTTATACTTAGATTACAGGAGGGATGTCTATCTAAGTGGGAGTTTATTGAATAATTTGATTAGATGAACTTAATTATCATGAACTTAGTCTAAATATTTTACAATATGTCTTGTAGATCAAATGGCCAACGTAGTCCTCAACTTCAACGCGTTCCTAGAGAAAACCAAGCTGAAAGATGATGGCAGCAACTACACGGACTGGGTCCGGAACCTGAGGATCATCCTCATAGCTGCCAAGAAATATTATGTCCTACAAGCACCGCTAGGTGACGCACCTGTTCTCCCTGGAGAACAAGACGTTATGAACGCTTGGCAGGCATGTACCGATGACTACTCCCTCGTTCAGTGCGGCATGCTTTACAGCTTAGACCCGGGGCTCCAAAAGCGTTTTGAGAGACACGGAGCATATGAGATGTTCGAAGAGCTGAAAATGGTTTTCCAAGCTCATGCCCGGGTCGAGAGATATCAAGTCTCCGACAAGTTCTTCAGCTGTAAGATGGAGGAAAACAGTTCTGTCAGTGAGCACATACTCACTATGTCTGGGTTGCATAACCGCTTGACTCAGCTAGGAGTTAATCTCCCGGATGACGCGGTCATTGACAGAATCCTCCAGTCGCTTCCACCGAGCTACAAGAGCTTTGTGATGAACTTCAATATGCAGGGGATGGAAAAGACCATTCCTGAAGTATTTGCAATGCTGAAATCAGCAGAGGTAGAAGTCAAAAAGGAACATCAAGTGTTGATGGTGAATAAAACCATTAAGTTCAAGAAAGGCAAGGGTAAGAAAACCTTCAAGAAAGACGGCAAGGGAGTTGCCACGCCCGGCAAGCAAGCTGCCGGGAAGAAGCCAAAGAATGGACCCAAGCCCGAGACTGAGTGCTTTTATTGCAAGGAAAGTGGTCACTGGAAGCGGAACTGCCCCAAATACTTAGCGGACAAGAAGGCCGGCAAAACGAAAGGTATATGTGATATACATGTAATTGATGTGTACCTTACCAGTACTCGTAGTAGCTCCTGGGTATTTGATACCAGTGCAGTTGCTCACATTTGTAACTCAAAGCAGGAGCTGCGGAATAAGCGGAGACTGGCGAAGGATGAGGTGACGATGCGTGTCGGGAATGGTTCCAAGGTCGATGTGATCGCCGTCGGCACGCTACCTCTACATTTACCTACGGGATTAGTTTTGAACCTCAATAATTGTTTTTTAGTGCCAAGTTTGAGCATGAACATTGTATCAGGATCTCGTTTAATACGAGATGGCTACTCATTTAAATCCGAGAATAATGGTTGTTCTATTTATATGAGACATATGTTTTATGGTCATGCTCCGATGGTGAATGGTTTATTCTTAATGAATCTCGAGCGTAATGCTACACATATTCATAGTGTGAATACCAAAAGATGTAAGATTGATAATGATAGTCCCACATACTTGTGGCACTGCCGCCTTGGTCACATAGGTGTCAAACGCAGGAAGAAGCTCCATGCAGATGGACTTTTAGAGTCTCTTGATTACGAATCATTTGACACATGCGAACCATGCCTCATGGGTAAAATGACCAAGACTCCGTTCTCAGGAACAATGGAGCGAGCAACCAACTTATTGGAAATCATACATACTGATGTGCGCAGTCCAATGAGCGTTGAGGCTCGCGGTGGCTATCGTTATGTTCTCACCCTCACTGATGACTTGAGTAGATATGGGTATGTCTACTTAATGAAACACAAGTCTGAGACCTTCGAAAAGTTCAAGGAATTTCAGAGTGAGGTTGAGAATCAACGTGACAGGAAAATCAAGTTCCTACGATCAGATCGTGGAGGAGAATACTTGAGTCACGAGTTTGGCACACACTTAAGAAAATGTGGAATAGTTTCACAACTCACGCCGCCTGGAACACCTCAGCGTAATGGTGTGTCCGAACGTCGTAATCGCACTCTATTGGATATGGTGCTATCTATGATGTCTCTTGCCGATTTACCGTTATCTTTTTGGGGCTATGCTTTAGAGACTGCTGCATTCACTTTAAATAGGGCTCCGTCAAAATCCGTTGAGACGACACCGTTTGAATTATGGTTTGGGAAGAAACCTAAGCTGTCGTTTCTAAAAGTTTGGGGATGCGATGCTTATGTCAAGAAACTTCAACCTGAAAAGCTCGAACCCAAATCAGAAAAATGCGTCTTTATAGGATACCCTAAAGAAACTATTGGGTATACCTTCTACCTCAGATCCGAAGGCAAGATCTTTGTTGCCAAGAATGGGTCCTTTCTAGAGAAAGAGTTTCTCTCGAAAGAAGTAAGTGGGAGGAAAGTAGACCTTGATGAAGTATTACCTCTTGAACCGGAAAATGGCGCAACTCAAGAAAATGTTTCTGAGGTGCCTGCACCGACAAGAGAGGAAGTTAATGATGATGATCAAGATACTTCTGATCAAGCTCCTACTAAAATTCGAAGGTCCACAAGGACACGTTCCGCACCAGAGTGGTACGGCAACCCTGTCTTGGAAATCATGTTGTTAGACAACGGCGAACCTTCGAACTATGAAGAAGCGATGGCGGGCCCGGATTCTGACAAATGGCTAGAAGCCATGAAATCCGAGATAGGATCCATGTATGAAAACGAAGTATGGACTTTGACTGACTTGCCCGTAGAGTGGCGAGCCATAGAAAATAAATGGATCTTTAAGAAGAAGGCAGACGCGGATGGTAATGTGACCATCTATAAAGCTCGGCTTGTCGCTAAGGGTTATCGACAAGTTCAAGGGGTTGACTACGATGAGACTTTCTCACCGGTAGCAAAGCTAAAGTCTGTCCGAATCATGTTAGCAATTGCCGCTTTCTACGATTATGAGATATGGCAAATGGACGTCAAAACGGCATTCCTTAATGGTTTCCTTAAGGAAGAATTGTATATGATGCAGCCGGAAGGTTTTGTCGATCCTAAGAATGCTGACAAGGTGTGCAAGCTCCAACGCTCGATTTATGGGCTGGTGCAAGCATCTCGGAGTTGGAACATTCGCTTTGATGAGATGATCAAAGCGTTTGGGTTTACGCAGACTTATGGAGAAGCCTGCGTTTACAAGAAAGTGAGTGGGAGCTCTGTAGCATTTCTCATATTATATGTAGATGACATACTTTTGATGGGAAATGATATAGAACTTTTGGATAGCATTAAGGCCTACTTGAAATAGAGTTTTTCAATGAAGGACCTTGGAGAAGCTGCTTATATATTAGGCATCAAGATCTACAGAGATAGATCAAGATGCCTCATAGGTCTTTCACAAAGCACATACCTAGATAAGATATTGAAGAAGTTCAATATGGATCAGTCTAAGAAGGGGTTCTTGCCTGTGTTGCAAGGTGTGAAATTGAGCTCAGCTCAATGTCCGACCACGACAGAAGATATAGAAGAGATGAGTGTCATCCCCTATGCCTCAGCCATAGGTTCTATTATGTATGCCATGCTGTGTACCAGACCTGATGTAAACCTTGCCGTAAGTTTGGTAGGAAGGTACCAAAGTAATCCCGGCAAGGAACACTGGACAGCGGTCAAGAATATCCTGAAGTACCTGAAAAGGACTAAGGAAATGTTTCTCGTTTATGGAGGTGATGAAGAGCTCGTCGTAAAGGGTTACGTCGACGCTAGCTTCGACACAGATCTGGATGACTCTAAGTCACAAACCGGATACGTGTATATTTTGAATGGTGGGGCAGTAAGCTGGTGCAGTTGCAAGCAGAGCATCGTGGTGGGATCTACATGTGAAGCAGAGTACATGGAAGCCTCGGAGGCAGCACATGAAGCAATTTGGGTGAAGGAGTTCATCACCGACCTAGGAGTCATACCCAATGCGTCGGGGCCAATCAAGCTCTTCTGTGACAACACTGGAGCTATTGCTCTTGCCAAGGAGCCCAAGTTTCACAAGAAGACAAGGCACATCAAGCGTCGCTTCAACTCCATTCGTGAAAATGTTCAAAATGGAGACATAGATATTTGTAAAGTACACACGGACCTGAATGTAGCAGATCCGTTGACTAAACCTCTCCCTAGAGCAAAACATGATCAACACCAGAATTCCATGGGTGTTCGATTCATCACAATGTAACTAGATTATTGAGTCTAGTGCAAGTGGGAGACTGTTGGAAATATGCCCTAGAGGCAATAATAAAAGCATTATTATTATATTTCCTTGTTCATGATAATTGTCTTTATTCATGCTATAATTGTGTTATCCGGAAATCGTAATACATGTGTGAATAATAGACACCAACATGTCCCTAGTAAGGCTCTAGTTGACTAGCTCATTGATCAACAGATAGTCATGGTTTCCTGACTATGGACATTGGATGTCATTGATAACGGGATCACATCATTAGGAGAATGATGTGATGGACAAGACCCAATCCTAAACATAGCACAAGATCATATAGTTCGTTTGCTAGAGTTTTCCAATGTCAAGTATCTTTTCCTTAGACCATGAGATCGTGTAACTCCCGAATACCGTAGGAGTGCTTTGGGTGTACCAAACGTCACAACGTAACTGGGTGACTATAAAGGTATACTACGGGTATCTCCGAAAGTGTCTGTTGGGTTGACATGGATCAAGACTGGGATTTGTCACTCCGTATGAAGGAGAGGTATCACTGGGCCCACTCGGTAATGCATCATCATAATGAGCTCAAAGTGACCAAGTGTCTGGTCACGGGATCATGCATTACGGTACGAGTAAAGTGACTTGCCGGTAACGAGATTGAACGAGGTATTGGGATACTGACGATCAGATCTCGGGCAAGTAACATACCGATTGACAAAGGGAACTGTATACGGGGTTGCTTGAATCCTCGACATCGTGGTTCATCCGATGAGATCATCGAGGAGCATGTGGGAGCCAACATGGGTATCTAGATCCCGCTGTTGGTTATTGACCGGAGAGCGATCTCGGTCATGTCTACATGTCTCCCGAACCCGTAGGGTCTACACACTTAAGGTTCAGTGATGCTAGGATTGTAGGGATATGTATATGCAGTAACCCGAATGTTGTTTGGAGTCCCGGATGAGATCCCGGACGTCACGAGGAGTTCGGGAATGGTCCGGAGGTAAAGAATTATATATAGTAAGTGCTATTTCGGCCATCGGGACAAGTTTCGGGGTCACCAGTATTGTACCGGGACCAACGGAAGGGTCCCGGGGGTCCACCGGGTGGGGCCATCTATCCCGGAGGGCCCCATGGGCTGAAGTGGGAAGGGATCCAGCCCAAAGTGGGCTGGGGCGCCACTTCCCCCTAGGGCCCATGCGCCTAGGGTGGGGGAAACCCTAAAGGAAGAGTCCTAGGAGGGGAAGGCACCTCCTAGGTGCCTTGGGGAGGAGGGATTCCTCCCCTTGGCCGCACCCCCCTAGGAGATTGGATCTCCTTGGCCCTCCTATATATAGTGGGGAGATGGAGGACTTCTTACCCCACATCTTTGGTGCCTCCCTCTCCCTCTCCAACACATCCTCCTCCTCCATAGTGCTTGGCGAAGCCCTGCCGGAGTACTGCAGCTCCATCAACACCACGCCGTCGTGCTGCTGCTGGAGCCATCTTCCTCAACCTCTCCTCTCCCCTTGCTGGATCAGGAAGGAGGAGACGTTACGCTGACCGTACGTGTGTTGAACACGGAGGTGCCGTCCGTTCGGTGCTAGGATCTCCGGTGATTTGGATCACGTCGAGTACGCCTTCCTCATCCCCGTTCTTTGAACGCTTCCGTGCGTGATCTACAAAGGTATGTAGATGCAATCCAATCACTCGTTGCTAGATGAACTCATAGATGGATCTTGGTGAAACCGTAGGAAAAAAAATTCTGCAACGTTCCCCAACAGTTGGATGAGTAAATAGACTTAGCAGCGGCTCGATCAGCAATTTATCAACAGGACATGCGCCGTTATCACAGCCGCCGGGTTAAATCCAGGACTTTTCAGGAAGGTGACTTGGTGCTCTGGCTCATCCAGGATCTGTCCGATGCACACAAGTTATCCCCTCCTTGGGAAGGACCCTTTGTGGTTAGCAAAAACTTAAACAACGGGTCATATTACCTCATTGATGTTCGAGAGCACAAAGACTCACGTAAGTCGGAAGAGGATACCCGCCGGCCGTGGAACATTGCTCAATTTCGGCCATACTACACCTGAGCCACCGGCTCTCATCATGTACATACTTTAACATTGTATATACCATGATAAGTAATAAAGCAAGACCATCGGTCTCTTTTCTTTTCAAAGATTGTGCATCTTTGTTATTTCTTATTTTGAAATGACTATTAAGGAGCTGATCATATTTGAATCAAGTCTAACCTTTTTTTAGTCCAGCTTATGATCGTATTCGAATCTAGCTGCAACTATCATGGTCACTTGGGGGCTTCCTGTTCAAACATAGGTCATATTCGAACCAAAGAGAACATAGCTGTCATAACCCTCTTGATCGGCTCAAGGCCAAACTCACTAGGGGGCTTCTTGATCGTATCTGAATCATAGCTTAACCCCTTTTGGGTCCGACTTGGATCGTATCCGAATCAGGGTCGTTAAAAACCTCTCAAGGTCATTTGGGGGCTTCCTGTTCAAACATAGGTCGTATTCAAACCAAAGAGAACATAGCTGTCGGTACCCTCTTGGTCGGTGCAACGCCAAAGCCACTGGGGGTATATGGTCGTATTCGAACCTTAGCTTAACCCCTTTGGTCTGGTTTACTGATCGTATTCGAATCAGAAACCCCCAACCTTCAAATACAAGGTTAAATCATATTTATTACCTGTTATTTGCCTTTTAGTTCTTTGTTGTCTTAATTTCACAAATAATTAGCATGGTCTTTTTCGCTGGGTGGACTATTTGACAATGAAGCCACCAAGGTATGATGATCATTAAGTATTCAGAAGTATTGACTTCTCACAAAGATGGAGTTATCAACTTCATTACCCGGGTTATTTAAACCGGTGGTCTAAGGATCAGAGGTACAAGTATGACTATTATTTTTACGCAATTGTCTACTGCATTAACCAAAGGGTTAGTTTCAGCCTTGTTCTCTTTTTATATCTGTTTCTATTTTCTATTATGGTAAACATATTGGCTATAAGCTGGGTGTTTTAACCCGTTTGGTACTAAGCCGCCAAGCCAATTTTTTCTCTTGTATTTACAGGAGCAGAGCTGAAGTATTACAGGGACAACCATAAATATGATGCATATATTGACATCAGGAAACACATAATCACATACAAGGGTTTTATGCGCGATGGCATAAGCAAAGCATGCAGTGTTTTCACAGCTAAACTATTACAAGGCTTTTATAAGCCCATGAAGATGGTTATTGCTCCTCCCTCGCCGGTTCACCGCCCTCTGTTGACTGGAAGCTGGGTTTTGACCAGTCAAAACCATTCAGGGCGACAAATTCTGCTTCTTCGTCAATAAGGCCGGTCGGGTCAACTTCCGGGGCAAATGTATTTTCACGAACAGGCGGGATTAAATCTGTCACCTTGTACGAGGGAGTTGCCATATTCTTATTTTCAACATCAAAACCCGGCTAATACTTGTCGATGTTGGTTTCATCTCCAAGAATAGTCGCATGTGGTCGCACCTCCCTCACGCAAGCAATGAAGTCGTCCTGTTCAAACAGTGACCCGTCTTCCTTTACCGTGGGGTACCCTCTGGCTACATTAGTCGGGTCTAGATCTGGCACCCAAGCCTTGGAGCGGCTCAGGGCAGTCAAAGCTCCGGCTCTGGCATAGGAGCACTTAACCTCTTCGAACCTGGCGGGCAAAATTGACAGCTTCTTTAAAACATCGCTGAGCCGGTTGGGTCCTTGATTGGCAGGAGAGATGGCAGCAAGTGCCCGTTGTGCGCCAATATATAATTGCTCCACTAAGGTATACACTGCCTTCAGTTTAATCACATGATCTTGGCTTAGATTCTTGCTTCGTGGGCCTGCACATATTTTGTAAACAAAGTCAGCTGGCAGGTTATATTCTGGATTAGGAAACAGTACACAAGATTAAAGACAGACGGCTTACCAAAGATGGCGGCCACCATTTGAGACACCCGGCCCTTTAAACCGTTCAGCTCTGTTGAAACTTCTTCAAGGGCTGCTTCGGCCTTCTCGGCGCATTGTGTCAGAAGCGTTTTTTCCTCTGCCCAGGTTTTCTTCTTGGCAGTGAAGCTAGTCTTCAAATTTTCCGTCTCAGAGAGACTTATTTGCAATTTGGAGTTAGCAGACTGGATTTATGCCTCTTGACCTGCTAGCCGGGTCTTCACGTCAGTCAATTGCGAGCTCAGTTCAGATAAGGCATTCTGCAAAAAACATACCCAGATGAGTCAAGATTTCACTTAAAGTTCAAAAATCAAGATTCAAGTCTCAAGTACTTTACAAAAAACCACTTGACACTTGGGGGCTAATGTATGCCAAAACAATTTCTTATGACTCTAAAGACATACTTTAAGTCCCAAGTACTTTACAAACTAACAACACTTGGCACTTGGGGGCTAATGTATGCTATTCAGCAAGTTTCTCAAGGTTAAGCCGGATTATGAAGTCCTTTGAATACGGTACAAGACAATTTAAAGTACCGGCTTATTTATGATCAAAATAAACAGGCCCTTGGGGACTACAGGTGAAGCTTTATTCTATTTTATTGAACTCAAGAAAGGTTTCAACGGTAAAAGTATTGGCCTATATTATAAAGTCTACAGATCATTCCAGTTCTCTCATAATCTGAAAACTTGGGGGCTGGCAGAATATAGATAAGCCAGAAGAACATACTTCGTATTTCAGCTGCATCTGTTTGACCATTTCGATCTCTGAGTCGCGACTGGAGTGCACATGGCTGAGATATCCGGATAAAATATCATTGGCATTCAGATGATCATAATGTGCAACATCAAAGCGCACTTTCTGTCTCTCCAATGCCTCTTGTTTCTCCGTGTGGCGAGCCAACACGGTTGGATTCCCCGACTCAACAAAGCAGCTCCCGGTGATCAAAACGTCTTGCGCAGACGGTGATGGTGGGTTGGCTGAGCTTAATGGTCCAGTTGCGGAAGGGTTCACGGTGGTGTCATCAAACGACGGCTCAAGAGGATTTGCTTCTGCATTGACAGGCGGGTCTTCTGGAGTTTCAGTTGATGGAGGAGAAGGTCGCCTTGCTAGTTTAGGAGCAAGTACTGGCGGGTATTCCGCTGGTTTAATAACCTTGGCCTTCTTAGACTTAGCTTGGCCACTAAGTGAAAGCTTATAGGACTGTCAATATAAAGAGACAATTTGAAAAACACGGAAGACAAAGGGTTTTTTCTTACCCAGGGGCAGTGAGGGAGTCCTGGATTAGGGGGTGTCCAGATAGCCGGACTATACCTTCGGCCGGACTCCTGGACTATGAAGATACAAGATTGAAGACTTCGTCCCGTGTCCGGAAGGGGCTTTCCTTGGAGTGGAAGGCAAGCTTGGCGATACGGATATGTAGATCTCCTACCATTGTAACCGACTCTGTGTAACTCTAGCCCTCTCTAGTGTCTATATAAACCGGAGGGTTTTAATCCGTAGGACGAACAACAATCATACCATAGGCTAGCTTCTAGGGTTTAGCCTCCTTGATCTCGTGGTAGATCTACTCTTGTACTACCCATATCATCAATATTAATCAAGCAGGACGTAGGGTTTTACCTCCATCGAGAGGGCCCGAACCTGGGTAAAAACATCGTGTCCCTCGTCTCCTGTTACCATCCTCCTAGACTCACAGTTCGGGACCCCCTACTCGAGATCCGCCGGTTTTGACACCGACAGACAGTCTTGAAGGCCGAAAACTGGGTTTGAGACGAGTCGCCAGAAGAGCGAGATACCTCTTGCAAAGATAAGACAAAGTAAGTAATACAAGGAAGGACATCCATTAACAGAAAGTCGAAGACAAAGAAATAAACCTCATTCTGGCATTTTTGGGGAGTTTGTTGAAGAACAACAGTCGGTTCGTCTTCGGTCCGGGCTTGATGGCGGCTCTCATGTTGCTGCTTTTTCAAAAGAAAGTGAGGGTCCAGATAAGCCAAAGGGTGTGAAAACCTTACTTTCCGGGTTACGACTTGAAGTTTCTATCTTGGCAAATGTGTTGAGTCGAAGGAAATAGTTACCTCTTCTTCCACGGCCTGACTGGCCCCAGTGTCGTACTAGTAATGATCAGTGTTAATAAGATTATTAAAGAGTCGGCCAAGGGAGTCAAGGGCTACCTCTGACTTAGAAGTTTCGTCGAGTTTCATCATGTCTTCAACAGTGCTCCTCTTCTTCTTTTTGGACCTCCGGGTCGTTTTCTTGGCGGTTATGGCAGCGACTCTTGCTTTCTTGGCAGCTTCGTGGTCATATTTCACCTTCCAGAAGTCAGATTTGGCCTGCAAACAGGTAAAAACAAAATGAAAGGTTAGACAAGTGTTAAATAATACGGCTGAGAAAAATACAAAGGAGAGAGATCAGAGTATCCTTACTTCTGGCGTCGGGTTAAGCTTGCAGAAAGGGTTTAACCCGACGATACTGCAGTCTTCGTACTTCCCGTTCACCAGAAGGGTTGACATTGAAACAATATTTGCTTCCGTTAATTGAACGGGGCTGTGACGAAGAGAGTCGTCTGGGCCTCCACCATACTCGTACATCAATATTGATCGATGGCTCAGAGGAATAACCCGCCATGAGATCCAGCAGCGGGTCAGGTCAACTCCAGTCAAGTCGTTGCCTAATAAGGCGTTAATCCTTTTTATGGATGGGATCAGCTTCCTACGTTCAGCAGCCGTAAGCTTGTCAGGGAGCGCGAATTTGGAGTCAAGACGCTCGGCGCGATAACCCAGCAGTGGCTTCTCATTTGTTGGTGAAATATCTTGACAGTAGAACCAAGTCTGGTTCCAGTCTTTGGGATGACTCGATAAGACTATGAGGGGGAAGACAGCGCCTTGCCGACACTGAATTGAGATGCCTCCAAGCTCCAAGTTAAGGCCGTTGGTGCACTTGTTCTGCCAGTTCAGATAAAAATATTCTCTAAACAGCTCCACGGTCGGCTCTTGTTGAAGATACACTTCACAGAGCACTTGGAAGTTACAGATGTTAGAAATGGAATTGGGCCCAATACCTTGAGGGTGGAGTTTGAAAAAATGGAGGACCTCTCTAAAGAACTTTGAGCCGGGCGGTGAGAAGCCACGGTTCATATGGTCAGTAAAAACAACCACTTCGCCAGACCTTGGATTGGGTCGTTCTTCGTCTGGGTTAGGGGCACGGTAAGACATGGCGTCTTTTCCTGGCAAAAATCCTATGGTGAAGAACTCCTTCAAACGTTCCTCAGTTACGGTTGAGGGAACCCAGTTACAGATGGTTGGTGCTTTGGACGGCATGATGTTCAAAAATGAACTGAAAAGAAAGGCAACATGCCAGTTCAATTCAATGGTAAAATTAACAGTTCAATGATGATAATACAGGGAAGTAATGGCGGCTTAGTTAAGGGCTAATGCCATATAAGGAAAAGTAAGTCGGCACAGTAAGCCGCCATGACTACAGATATTGGAGAAAAGCAAAGTCAGCGAAGTGTTGAGACAAACAAATTTCCTAAACTGCTTGGTATTATTCCAGATCAAATGGCTATTCAAAAATGGGAAAAATTCTAGACCTAAAAAGTTTAGCGCAGATAAGTCTGTGAGTTCTAATGAGATCTTTGAACCAGAGAAAGGGATCTGTGGGCATCAAGAGTAGGCACAAAAACGCTACCGCACAAGCTTATATATCTTTTTGGATCAAGAAGAGGCCTGCGGTGGAAGAACTACGAAGAACTACGATGAACTATGAAGAACACGAAGGAGTCTGGAAACCCTAATGCGGATCTGAGAAGTGAAAAGGAGAACACTTACAACCACGGATCTCCTGCGGAGGTCACCGCCGTTCTCTGGACCAATTCGGGTTGATGCAGTGGCCAAGGTCGACAGAGACGGAGGAGAAGCGCGACGGCGGTGAGGCTCGAGCAGCAGGAGGGTTGAGAGAGGAAGAAGATGGAGAGACAGAGAGAGAAGAATGAGGAAGGCCGAGGTGTGTCTATTTATAAGGAAAAATGTGAACAGACGGGCGCGAAAATCGAGGGGGAGCCGAATAATGGTTATCCAACTACACAGATGCCTCGATTCTCGAAAGACATAAAAGATGAAGATCCGTTGGGAGATGACGTCATAAAAGCTTTTTGCGTTTTCAAGAGATGACATCATGGCGGGTTACAAAAACTTATGCAAGGATAAGAAGATGGATTTAGTCTAAGTGTTGAAGATTGACAAAGAACGAAGTTCAAAGTCAACCTGGGGCCTAATGTTGGGGATGTAGCTATCAGTTATGACCCACCCAGGAGGGGCCGGGTTAGCCCCAATGGCGGGTTACACAAGAAGCCTAGTAAACATTAAGATGATAGTTTATCAAATCTTATAGAAGGCCCAAAGGCCTAGAGGCGGCTTAAGGCCCAATATTGCAAACCGCCGTATGTAAGGAAAGACTTGTAAAGAAAGGCATGTAAAGGAAGTCACCGAGCCGGACACGATTATGAGCCGGCCGGGACTCTGTAGGCCACCAGGCGTCAACCTGTGTATATAAGGGGACGACCCAGTGGCGGCTTAGGGCAAGAAACAAGAGATCGGTAACCAAGCCGGCGAGTTAAGCCTCTTGGTTACCGAAACCCCAGCAATACCAACACAACTAGACGTAGGCTTTTACCTTCATCGTAAGGGGCCGAACTAGTATAAAACCTCTTGTGTCCTTTGTCCCGATTAACCCCTTTAAGCTTCCTAGTTGAAATGGCCCTACGACTAAGTCCTTTCTCTAGGACATCTTCCGTGACAATTCCACGACACTTATGTTAATAATAATAATTCCAGAAAATGCTTTAATCTTTGAAAATTCATAGAAAATAAACCGTAACTCTGATGAAAATGTTTTCTATATGAAAGTTGCTCAGAAAAATCCAACATATCCGAATGCGCTGTCCTTTCACGTGTCACTTTCCCTTAGCATGTTGAACATGGAACCGTCCCCTCTCTTCCACTTGTCCGGAATTCGTCTAACGTCGGGAATTCATCCTCGGATGTTTATCCCCTCCGTCTGCAACGTGTAGTACTACATTAGGACAACCCTAGCTCTGCCTATTGTCATGTAATGCTTAGTGATGCATCTGTTTGCTCTATATTTACAGTTTCTTCCCCCTCTCCTCTCCGGTAGACCCCGAGACCGATGCCGCCCTGTGATCGACTACGTCGACGACACTTTTCCTTTTCAACAGAGCTTCCAGGCAAGCAAACCCCCTTGAGCATTCCAGTATCGCCCCTTTCTTTCCCTCTCATGCTTGCATTAGAACTGCTACTGCTTTCTGTATGATCCTACTCTGATGCATAGCCTGTTTTTGTTACCTGCTTTCATACCTTACCTGCTTATTCTAAACTGCTTAGTATAGGTTGGTTAGAGATCCAGCTGTGACCCCCACCTTGTCCCAGTTGCCCCGCTTTATGTTCGATGACTCGATCAATGTGATCGACGTCCAGGCACCGACACCGCACATTACCCCCACTAGTTGTACAACTCTGCAGAGTTACCATCGAGTACCGAGGGTGGAACCTCATACATCACTCCTGATGAGATCTCTATAATGTAGCTATTCGATCATGGTCATCGAGGGTGATTTCCTCCTTAACCACTTCCGATATAGCTCTATCGTGCAACCCCTCAAGTGTGAACCTCGAGGGTGGATCCTCTTATGTTCACCTTGATGATTACATCGAGTGGAATTCACCGGAAGATACAAGATTGATGACTTCGTCCCGTGTCCGGAAGGGACTTTCCTTGGCGTGGAAGGCAAGCTTGGCGATACGGATATGTAGATCTCCTACCATTGTAACCGACTCTGTGTAACCCTAGCCCTCTCCGATGTCTATATAAACTAGAGGGTTTTAGTCCGTAGGACGAACAACAATCATACCATAGGCTAGCTTCTAGGGTTTAGCCTCCTTGATCTCATGGTAGATCTACTCTCGTACTACCCATATCATCAATATTATTCAAGTAGGACGTAGGGTTTTACCTCCATCGAGAGGGCCTGAACCTGGGTAAAAACATCGTGTCCCTCGTCTCCTGTTACCATCCGCCTAGACGCACAGTTCGGGACCCCCTACCCGAGATCCACCGGTTTTGACACCGACATTGGTGCTTTCATTGAGAGTTCCTCTGTGCCGTCGCCATCAGGAAGGATGCCTCATCCTGTCTTTAAAGATGGCACCGTTGCTAAGGGAGCTTTGGTTGTCGGCCAAACTCTCCGGCTAGGTGGTTTCCTTATGACCGCCTGTTCGGCTGCTGCGCCGACGATGACCTCTCCGGTCATCGAAAGCAATCTTCACGTCAGCTCGGAATTCGCCGAGCAGCTAGATCCAATGGAGCTCTCTTCCCTAAACGAGCTCTTGGATCACATCGCCACCCTGGGAGTCGCTACGGATTACGACCAGATTGGGCCTAAACCCGCTCTAAGAGAGATTAACTCTCCCCATGTCACCCATCACGTTGCCGTGGTAGAGGGACAGTGCGGCGACCCTTCATCTATCTTAAGGACTAGCTATGTCCGGATTCCCGATCCCTCCAAGCCGGATACCCGCGGAGGGGAGGACATCACTCAAGACCTGAACTTAAAGTCAGGTGACGGGCTAGATTCATTGGACAGCATCCAAGAATCCAAACTTCCGAGTTCGGAAACTCCTTGGCCCCTGGGTCTCAGATTGGGTGAGGTTTCGTATTTGATTCCACCCACCCACCCATACATAAGCGATCTATCCCAAATTAGGCAAGAGCCTGAAGAAACAGTACATCATTACTGGGCCAGATTCCTCCTGGTTATGAATAGGATAAAGGACTGCCGCGAGGAAGATGCAATTTCATTCTTCTGCAATAATTGCACGGACATGGGAATCCTCAACGCCATAAGTCGCCTTGATATTACACGCTTCGCTGACTTGGCGTCCATAGTATGAAAGTACTATGCGATGGAAAGCGCCTAGAAAACCGAAATAAAATTTTGCGACAATCCGGCCCTGAATACAAACCCAGTCCGAAATAAAAGGGTGCATCATCGCCAGACACCCGGGTTCAATACCAAAAAGCAAAAGCCCTCTACAGGGCACGGAACCATACTGGAAGGATGGCTTAATGGACCCTGCAAAATTCACAGTGCAGAGGGTGCCACACCAACTCATAGCCTTAGAGCATGTTGGATACTCCGGCAGGTGGCAAAAATTGGCGAAGATCTTCTAATTCCAGAAGCCACAGAAAGCCACCCCAGAGAAACCAGTACGGTATTAACAGTCTTCGAGACTTTCGCATCAAATAATATGCGAAAAAGAACACTCCGCAGCCTTGCCGAAGTCTACCAAGTAGCAACAATAAACCCATGGAGTGACACGGCTATTACTTTTAACGCCAGTGATGAACCTAAATTCCGAACAGCCCGAGAACCAGCCGCATTGGTCCTCAGTCCAATAGTGGACGGCTTTCGTCTTACCAAGGTACTCATGGATGGCGGCAGCGGATTGAACCTCATTTATGAGGAAACCCTTCAAAAAATGGAAATAGACTGGAACCACATTGAGCGAAGCAGCACAACGTTTAGAGGAATAATCCCTAGTCGGGAAGCGCGTTGTACAGGAAAAATCACACTAGATGTGGTGTTCAGCATGCCGGATAATTACAGGTCCGAAGAGGTCACGTTCCAGGTGGCCCCGTTCAGTAGCGGATATCACGCTCTGCTAGGGCAGGAAGCGTTTATAGTCTTCCAAGCAATACCCCATTACGGGTACATGAAGCTCAAGATGCCCGGGCCTAACGGAATCATCACTCTCGCTAGTGATCCGGACATAGCACTCCGCGCCGAAAACAAAACAGCCGCACTGGCCCTCGAGGCGCTATCCGAAGCCCTAGCGGCTGAGGAACTGACTGCACTGTGCTCCATGGTGAATAGGGACGAGATGATACTCGATAAAAGATCCAAGTCCACCTCCTTTAAACCGGCGGACGAAATAGTCAAGTTTCAGGTCCATCCAACGGACCCCAATAAAACAGCTTCCATCGGGGCACAGTTAAGCCCTGATGTAGACGCCGCACTGCGAGAGTTCCTACGAGAGAACTGGGACATTTTCGCCTGGCACCCTTCAGACATGCCAGGAATCCCACGCAGGTTGGCCGGACACAGCTTAAATATCCTAAAAGGATTCAAGCCAGTCAAACAGGCTCTTCGGCGTTTTTCCGAACCTAAGAGACAGGCCATGGGAGAGGAACTAGCCAAGCTATTGGAGGCCGGATTCATCAAAGATATAAAACACCCGGACTGGCTAGCAAACCTGGTGATGGTACCAAAGAAGGACAAATCCTGGCACCTGTGCATTGATTTCAAAGACCTTAACAAGGCTTTCCCAAAGGATCCCTTCCCTCTCCCCCGCATCGATCAAATTATCGACGCTACCACAGGACACGATTCGTTGTGTTTCCTCAACGCATACTCCGGCTACCATCAAATTAAGATGGCAGAGTCAGACCAAGCCACAACGGCATTCATCACACCATACGGCCCATTCTGCTTCAACACAATGCCCTCCGGGCTCAAAAACGCCGGCGCAACATATCAGCGCATGATTCAGACATGTTTGGCAAACCAGATCGGCAAAACAGTGGAGGCATACGTAGATGATGTGGTCGTTAAAACAAGACATGTCGAATTTCTAGTAGACGACTTGAGGCTAGCATTCGATAACCTCCAAACATACGACATCAAGCTCAACCCGGAAAAATGCGTTTTCGGCGTTCCAGCCGGAAAGCTCTTGGGCTTCTTTGTATCCGGTAGAGGAATTGAAGCAAATCCAGCCAAGATCCGAGCTCTGTCACAATTGGATATCCCGAAGGACCTCAAACAAATACAAAAATTAACCGGATGCGTGGTGGCTCTAAGCTGCTTTATCTCCCGCTTAGGAGAAAAGGCCCTACCCCTTTACCGCCTCCTTCGGCGCACTGAACACTTCGAGTGGACGGATGCAGCCACGGCCGGACTCGACGAAATAAAAGCCATATTGGCAACAAACCCAGCCCTGGCCGCGCCAAACATTGGCGAACCAATGCTATTATACATTGCAGCAACCCATCAGGTTGTAAGCGCAGTGCTCATCGTCGAATGAGAAACGGACGGACACAAATTCCCCCTTCAAAAACCAGTCTACTATGTGTCCACTGTCCTTACTCCGTGCAAGTCACGGTACCCGCATTATCAAAAGATTGCGTACACGGTATTTATGGCATCCCGGAAGCTGCGACACTACTTTCAAGAGTGTTCAATAACAGTAGCCTCGGAAGTGCCACTTAACGATATTATAAACAACCGCGACGCGATGGGACGGATTGCAAAATGGGCCATTGAGCTCCTCCCGTTCGACATAACTTACAAGCCACGGCGAGCTATCAAGTCGCAAGTTTTGGCCGACTTCGTCGCAGAATGGACGGAGGCCGAACTCCCTAAAGAGTACGGCACATATTCAAACTGGGTCATGCACTTCGACGGCTCCAAAATGTTAGCCGGTCTAGGGGCTGGCGTCGTTTTGACGTCCCCCACAGGAGACACGGTTCAATACGTACTCCAGATAATGTACACAGACTCCAACAATGCAGCCGAATATGAGGCCCTTTTACATGGTCTCCGGATGGCAATATCCATGGGCATTCAATACCTAGAGGTGCGCGGGGACTCGAACCTCGCAATATCCCAAATAAATGGAGATTTTGGTGCCAAGGATCCAAAAATGGCAGCTTATCACAACGTCGTCCTAAAAATGTCAGCTCGGTTCGAAGGGCTCGAATTTCACCATATAGCCCGGGAAAATAATTAGGCGGCAGATGTCCTGGCACACATCGGCGCAAAACGCGATGTAGTCCCCCCCAACATCTTCTTGGAATGGCTGTTCAAGCCATCCGTAGTATGGGAAGGGGAACCCGGCAATAACAGCCCGGATCCAACCGCACTGCCCGACACCGAATACTCTGACATAATTGGAGGCTCTGCCAATGAAATAACACCTTCAGCCCACGTAATAATGGCCGTCATCGCCCCGTGGACAGAACCATTCCTCGCCTACCTTACTAGGCAGGAACTCCCCGAGGACCAAAATGAGGCACGCTGCATAGTGCGGCGATCTAAAGCCTATAAATTCCATGAGGGAGAGCTTTATAAGAAAAGCACTACCGGAGTCCTTCAAAGGTGCATCTCCGAAGAGGAAGGGCCGAACCTCCTGGCTGAAATTCATGCCGGACTCGGCGGTCATCACGCTGCAGCTCGGTCCCTTGTAAGCAAGGCCTTCCGTACAAGCTTTTATTGGCCGACGGCCCGGGCAGACGCCCAGGACTTAGTCCAACGATGCGTCGGTTGCCAGCTTTTTGCAAACCAAAGCCATATGCCACCCACCGCCCTCCAAAATATCCCCATCACTTGGCCCTTCACGATCTGGGGACTTGACATGGTTGGACCCCTTAAAGGCGGAACCCACAAGAAAAAATACTTACTGGTCATTGTGGATAAGTTCACCAAATGGATAGAATCCAAGCCTGTTAAGACGGCTGAATCCGGACCGGTGATAGACTTTATATCCGGGGTTGTACACCGTTACGGCGTCCCCCACAGCATCATCGCTGATAACGGCACGAACTTTACGGCCGACAAGGTAAAACTCTGGTGCAAAAACATGGGCATCAAGCTCGATTATGCTTCCGTCTATCACCCACAAACTAACGGCCAGGTCGAACGTGCAAATGGTCTTATCATGAGCGGCATCGAACCCAGATTAGTGTGGTCCCTTAAGGAATCTAATATGCACTGGGTAGAGAAGCTCGACTCCATACTCTGGGGGCTGCGGACCATGCCGAATCGCACCACCGGATACACACCATTCTTCATGGTGTACGGCGCAGAGGCAGTTTTTCTGTGCGACATAATTCATGACTCACCTCGAGTGCGCATGTACGAAGAAAGAGAAGCCGAGCTTGATCGGTAGGACAATTTGGACGCCTTGGAGGAAGAGCATGACGTGGCAAAAGCCCGTTCCGCATTCTATCAACAGCAGGCTCGAAGATACCAAAGCAGAGAAGTACGGGCCAAAAATTACAACGTTGGCGAATTAGTTCTACGCCTGCCGGACAAGAAAAAGGACAAACTCAAGCCCAAGTGGGAAGGTCCCTTCACAATTGACCAAGTCTTGACTGGAGCGTATCGCCTGCGAGATGCATTGGATAACCGACTCGAGCCGAACCCATGGAACGCAGCCCGTCTCCGAAGATTCTACGCCTAGCGTCGGACTCTGTGTTCGTCTCCTTCCTCTGTCCATTTTTTATATACTTTCTGTCTTACATTTCTCTCCTTCTCCTCTCTCTCTCTTATAGACTTTAAAGGCTCATAAAGTGATGCGCCATCCGCGCTCATCAAACCTGGGGGCTTCTTTAAACAGAAGCTTATTTATATGGGCTTCATGCCCGACACATGTGTCACACTTCCGCATGTACCTTTTATTCACCATTATATGCATCGATATGACTTAAGTTTTTGCCAAGCTGGGTTGCCTGGCTCCTGTGCTTACCCCTACATTCCCGATTGTTCGGCTAGGTGGTAAAGGGAGCACCTCTGCGATTGTTACTGCCGGGTCAGCCGGATGTGTACCTCAGACTGGGTGAAGCCGAAAGCTAGCGTTCTTAAGGGAATATTCGGTCGGTGAACTAAAGATGATCTTTTTCACTTATTTATCTATACGCCCCCAGATGTTTTTCCTGCGTCTCTTTTCGCAGAATGGACACGCACTTTAGGGCATGCCTCCCAGGGAAAGGAACCCCTAACGGAACTATTCTCCCTGGAAGATGTTTCTTACTAACCATGTAATATAACATAACTAGTTGGGCACTTGTCTGTTCAAGCACTAATGACCCCTACGCCTGGTCTCCATGCATACCTCGGTTCTTATATAACCGTGAGGGTATTCGGACACACTCCGGACCGTCAGGTCCCGAGGTTGAAGCGAAAAGGTCGGCCATGACAAACGATCTACAATCCGGCTAGAAGGCATTACACATGTCAATTAAAATTACATAGTCAATCTGACTGATTGTATTCCTCTTCAATGCCATCTAACAGGCTGTCTAGCTTACAGTCCTGTTGGGAATACTTTGCGGCCAATTCTACTTGGCCGTATACTAAGCTCACAGGGATCTCCTTCCCATCGGGCCCCACGGGTCCGACCTCGGCCATGTGGTTTGGGTCAGCCTTCGTGTACCGCGTCTTCACCATGGCCCAGGCCTCCCTGGCGCCTTGACAGCAGGCCGACATCTTCCACAATCGGAAGCGCCGCCGCGCTCCCTTCAGCTTCTCTACAAGCTCTCCAAGGCCTTCGGGCATGGAGACGGATGGCCACAAGGCCTGGGCAACGCCTTGCATCACCTGCCGAACTCGCTCGTGCAGTTGTGAGAGCTCGGCAAGAAGGTCACCCGTAGAACCGGGCATTTCCTCAGCAGGACGACCTGTTAACATACCTACATGCATTACTCTGTTAGTCGACTTCCTCGTCGAACTCTTTTTTCAAAGTTCGTTTAAGCACTTACTAAATATGCTGCGTCGAAGCCGTTGATTCTCCTTAACGGAGTCCAACAGCTGGGCAAGAACATCCTTCATTTCAACACCCAGCTTGGTGTTGGCATCTTGGAGATCGTTCTTCTCCCGCCTCACCTTTGTCAACACACTCTCACCAGCCTTCAGCTGGCGTAGGAGTTGTTGCTTTTCCGGATTTAATCTGGCGCCATCTGCAATTTCATTTGTTAGTTTCGCACCCACGCCGCACTTCGCAAAATACTTATCTTTCGAAGCGTATATTACCAGAGGGGGTCTCCTTGGGCTCCCCTGCCGCGGCTAGTGCGGCCTCAAGTTGGGCTTTGCACTCTTCCAGCTCCTGGGACAGTAGGGTATTCTTTTCTGTAAGAACCTGCATAACAAATGATCCTTAAATCAGTTATTCTAACTGTTTCAAGTCTCGGGGGCTACTGGTATATATATAATTACCAAAATTTTCTTACCCGTATGTCTTTTACATACTGCTCCATGGCTCTGGCTAGACCATTTTGAGCGGCACGGAGGTACGCATCTCCCGAATTAAAGGCATCCAAAGCCTCTTGGGAGAAACAAGGGTCGTGAAGAACTATCCGGCGATGCCTGTGGTTCATGGCACTCTCCACCTCGGAATTGGTGGCAGACAGTCTGTCCACATCCTCTGTCGGAGGAGCGTCCGGTGCGCGCCTTGTGTTCGCCTCCGCTTCCGGACCAGGCTTTGGAGCCTGGCTGGTGGAGGCGCGATTGGCAACCTCTCCGGATATAGTCCCGCGAGGTCTCTTCGTCCTGAAGAGAGCACGAGCGTTAATATGCCTCGAAGGAATGACACCTGGGAATAAGATGGCGCGCTATACCTTTGCGCCGGTGTCTCAGTCCAGACCGCACTTCTTTTCAGCCCGCGGGGCCTTGCCACCCCTCGTTGGCTAGTCGCCGCAGGCTCGGCCTCCTGTCTCAAGGACCTCCCCTGCAAAACATGGTTGTCATACGGCAATCGTAAACACGCGAGGATAGATCCCTTTTCAAAGTGCTGGGACTTCGATCTCAGTTACCTGTGAGGCTCGGGTAATTGGCCGTAATGGCCACCAAGGCGTTGTCCTTATTCAATTGATGAAACACTCCATCAATCAGCTCCACAGATAAGTCTGGATCCTCTTGAGAGGCCGGGTCGAGGGACCGTCCCAGATCCTCGGGTTGTGGAGGAGGGTTGTTTATTTCTTTAACAGCCTGGCACAGTTCCTGCGTTGAAGTCGTTAGACTAAGTATTTAACGATGGGAATATAAAACTGATGGGCAAGTAAAAGTGTCCACTTACCCAACTTGGGGAATTATACATAGAAAATCCACCATGTGGGTTGACGCGGAGAAATTCCTCCTCTTCTCCCTTGTACAAAGCGGACAAGGTCTTTATTAGATAGGCAGCCGAATCCGGCCCCTTACAGCCGTGGCGGGTGGTGTCGTCCTCCCCGTTGAAGTCCCACATGGGGTGGCCTCTATACTGGAGCGGCTGCACCCCTCGCATGATGCATGCGGCCATGACCCCGATCATGGTCAGTCCGGAATGGGCTAACAATCTTATCCGGCCCATCAGGTAAAGAACGTCCTTGTCACTTTCCCTCTGAGGGCTCCGTGGACGCCAGCTTAGGTGCTTCTTTAGGGGAGCACTGTCGAACTCAGGGAGGCCGATCCGGACAGGATCTGGCAGCGGGATGTCCTCTATATAAAACCATTCCGAAGGCCAGTCCTCGGACGCCTTCTTTGGGGTTCCGGATAGATATCTGGTCCCGGCGATGCGCCACACTTCGGCTCCGAGCACTTGATATATTGACCCCTTCTGAGAATGGGGCACAAGGAAGAATAGCCTTTTCCACAGCGCGAAATGAGCCTCGCAGCCCAAAAACAGCTCGCAAAGGGCTACGAAGCCCGCGATATGCAATATGGAGGCAGGCGTGAGGTTGTGCAGCTGGAGGCCATAGAACTCCAGGAGCCCCCAGAGAAACGGATGAATTCGAAATCCGAGCCCTCTTATTAAGTAAGGGACAAGGCATACCCGCTCTCCTTTGAAGGGATTGGGGGCGCTCTCCGCTTGCTCTCCGCCATTATAGGTGGCAAGTCCGGCTCGAACCGGGACCATATAGGCCGGGGGGAGAAATCCCTTGGTCTGGAGCGTCACTAGCTCGCTGTGCGGGATGGAGCACCTCTTCCAATCTCCAGGCTGAGGGCTAGAAGGGCGAGAGGAGGAGCTGCGGCGGCCGTCCTGGATTAGGGGGTGTCCGG
Organism: Triticum urartu; assembly: GCF_056163025.1. Taxonomy (NCBI): domain Eukaryota; kingdom Viridiplantae; phylum Streptophyta; class Magnoliopsida; order Poales; family Poaceae; genus Triticum; species Triticum urartu. Next base: position 86,434,408 of record NC_141873.1, read on the forward strand.
ATAGCCGGACTATACCTTCGGCCGGACTCCTGGACTATGAAGATACAAGACTGAAGACTTCGTCCCGTGTCCGGAAGGGACTTTCCTTGGCGTGGAAGGCAAGCTTGGCGATATGGATATATAGATCTCCTACCATTGTAACCGACTCTGTGTAACCCTAGCCCTCTCCGGTGTCTATATAAACCGGAGGGTTTTAGTCCGTAGGACGAACAACAATCATACCATAGGCTAGCTTCTAGGGTTTAGCCTCCTTGATCTCATGGTAGATCTACTCTTGTACTACCCATATCATCAATATTAATCAAGCCGGACGTAGGGTTTTACCTCCATCGAGAGGGCCCGAACCTGGGTAAAAACATTGTGTCCCTCGTCTCCTGTTACCATCCGCCTAGACGCACAGTTCGGGACCCCCTACCCGAGATCCGCCGGTTTTGACACCGACAGGCAGTCTTGAAGGCCGGAAACTGGGTTTGAGACGAGTCGCCAGAAGAGCGAGATACCTCCTGCAAAGATAAGACAAAGTAAGTAATACAAGGAAGGACATCCATTAACAGAAAGTCGAAGACAAAGAAATAAACCTCATTCTGGCGTTTTTGGGGAGTTTGTTGAAGAACAACAGTCAGTTCATCTTCGGTCTGGGCTTGATGGCGGCTCTCATGTTGCTGCTTTTTCAAAAGAAAGTGAGGGTCCAGATAAGCTAAAGGGTGTGAAAACCTTACTTTCCGGGTTATGACTCGAAGTTTCTGTCTTGGCAAATGTGTTGAGTCTGAGGAAATAGTTACCTCTTCTTCCACTGCCTGACTGGCCCCAGTGTCGTACTGGTAATGATCAGTGTTAATAAGATTATTAAAGAGTCAGCCAAGGGAGTCAAGGGCTACCTCCGACTCAGAAGTTTCGTCGAGTTTCATCATGTCTTCAACAGTGCTCCTCTTCTTCTTTTTAGACCTCCAGGTCATTTTCTTGGCGGTTATGGCAGCGACTCTTGCTTTCTTGGCAGCTTCGTGGTCATATTTCACCTTCCAGAAGTCAGATTTGGCCTGCAAACAGGTAAAAACAAAATGAAAGGTTAGGCAAGTGTTAAATAATACAGCTGAGAAAAATACAAAGGAGAGAGATCAGAGTATCCTTACTTCTGGCATCGGGTTAAGCTTGCAGAAAGGGTTTAACCCGACGATACTGCAGTCTTCGTACTTCCCGTTCACCAGAAGGGTTAACATTGAAACAATATTTGCTTCCGTTAATTGAACGGGGCTGTGACGAAGAGAGTCGTCTGGGCCTCCACCATACTCGTACATCAATATTGATCGACGGCTCAGAGGAATAAACCGCCATGAGATCCAGCAGCGGGTCAGGTCAACTCCAGTCAAGTCGTTGCCTAATAAGGCGTTAATCCTTTTTATGGATGGGATCAGCTTCCTACGTTCAGCAGCCGTAAGCTTGTCAGGGAGTGCGAATTTGGAGTCAAGACGCTCGGCGCGATAACCCAACAGTGGCTTCTCATTTGTTGGTGAAATATCTTGACAGTAGAACCAAGTCTGGTTCCAGTCTTTGGGATGACTCGATAAGACTATGAGGGGGAAGACAGCGCCTTGCCGACACTGAATTGAGATGCCTCCAAGCTCCAAGCTAAGGCCGTTGGTGCACTCGTTCTGCCAGTTCAGATAAAAATATTCTCTAAACAGCTCCACGGTCGGCTCTTGTTGAAGATACACTTCATAGAGCACTTGGAAGTTACAGATGTTAGAAATGGAATTGGGCCCTATATCTTGAGGGTGGAGTTTGAAAAGTGGAGGACCTCTCTAAAGAACTTTGAGCCGGGCGGTGAGAAGCCACGGTTCATATGGTCAGTAAAAACAATCACTTCGCCAGCCCTTGGATTGGGTCGTTCTTTGTCTGGGTTAGGGGCACGGTAAGACATGACGTCTTTTCCTGGCAAAAATCCTATGGTGAAGAACTCCTTCAAACGTTCCTCAGTTACGGTTGAGGGAACCCAGTTATAGATGGTTGGTGCTTTGGACGGCATGATGTTCAAAAACGAACTGAAAAGAAAGGCAACATGCCAGTTCAACTCAATGGTAAAATTAACAGTTCAATGATGATAATACAGGGAAGTAATGGCAGCTTAGTTAAGGGCTAATGCCATATAAGGAAAAGTAAGCCGGCACAGTAAGCCGCCATGACTACAGATATTTGAGAAAAGCAAAGTCAGCTAAGTGTTGAGACAAACAAATTTCCTAAACTGCTAGGTATTATTCCAGATCAAATGGCTATTCAAAAATGGGAAAAATTCTAGACCTAAAAAGTTTAGCGCAGATAAGTCTGTGAGTTCTAATGAGATATTTGAACCAGAGAAAGGGATCTGTGGGCATCAAGAGTAGGCACAAAAACGCTACCGCACAAGCATATATATCTTTTTGGATCAAGAAGAGGCCTGTGGTGGAAGAACTATGAAGAACTGCGATGAACTATGAAGAACACGAAGGAGTCTGGAAACCCTAATGCGGATCTGAGAAGTGAAAAGGAGAACACTTACAACCACGGATCTCCTGCGGAGGTCGCCGCCGTTCTCTGGACCAATTCGGGTTGATGCAGCGGCGAAGGTCGACAGAGACGGAGGAGAAGCGCGACGGCGGTGAGGCTCGAGCAGCAGGAGGGTTGAGAGAGGAACAAGACGGAGAGAGAGAGAGAGAGAGAGAGAGAGATGGAGAGAGAAGAATGAGGAAGGTCGAGGCGTGTCTATTTATAAGGAAAAATGTGAACAGACGGGCGCGAAAATCGAGGGGGAGCCAAATAATGGTTATCCAACTACACAGACGCCTCGATTCTCGAAAGACATAAAAGATGAAGATCCGTTGGGAGATGGCGTCATAAAAGCTTTTTGCGTTTTCAAGAGATGACATCATGGCGGGTTACAAAAACTTATGCGAGGATAAGAAGATGGATTTTGTCTAAGTGTTGAAGATTGACAAAGAACGAAGTTCAAAGTCAACCTAGGGCCTAATGTTGGGGATGTAGCTATCAGTTATGACCCGCCCAGGAGGGGCCGGGTTAGCCCCAATGGCGGGTTACACAAGAATCCCAGTGAACACTAAGATGATAGTTTATCAAATCTTATAGAAGGCCCAAAGGCCTAGAGGCGGCTTAAGGCCCAATATTGCAAACTGCCGTATGTAAGGAAAGACTTGTAAAGAAAGGCATGTAAAGGAAGTCACCGAGCCGGACACGATTATGAGTCGGCCGGGACTCTGTAGGCCACCAGGCGTCAACCCGTGTATATAAGGGGACGACCCGGTGGCGGCTTAGGGCAAGAAACAAGAGATCGATAACCAAGTCGGCGAGTTAAGCCTCTTGGTTATCGAAACCCCAGCAATACCAACACAACTAGACATAGGCTTTTACCTTCATCATAAGGGGCCGAGCTAGTATAAAACCTCTCCTGTCCTTTGTCCCGATTAACCCCTTTAAGCTTCCTAGTTGAAATGGCCCTACGACTAAGTCCTTTCACTAGGACATCTTCCGTGACAATTCCACGACACTTTCTGTTAATAATAATAATTCCAGAAAATGCTTTAATCTTTGAAATTTCATAGAAAATAAACCGTAACTCCGATGAAAATGTTTTCTGTATGAAAGTTGCTCAGAAAAATCCAACATATCCGAATGCGTTGTCCTTTCACGTGTCACTTGCCCTTAGCATGCTGAACATGGAACCGTCCCCTGTCTTCCACTTGTCCAGAATTCGTCTAACGCCGGGAATTCATCCTCGGATGTTTATCCCCTCCGTCTGCAACATGTAGTACTACGTTAGGACAACCCTAGCTCTGCCCATTGTCATGTAATGCTTAGTGATGCATCTGTTTGCTCTGTATTTACTGTTTCTTCCCCGTCTCCTCTCCGGTAGACCCCGAGACCGATGCTGCCCCTGTGATCGACTACGTCGATGACACTTCTTCCTTTTCAACAAAGCTTCCAGGCAAGCAAACCCCCCTTGAGCTTTCCGGTATCGCCCCTTTCTTTCCCTCTCATGCTTGCATTAGAACTGCTACTGCTTTCTGTATGATCCTACTCTGATGCATAGCCTGTTTTTGTTACCTGCTTTCATACCTTACCTGCTTATTCTAAACTGCTTAGTATAGGTTGGTTAGAGATCCAGCAGTGACCCCCGCCTTGTCCTAGTTGCCCCGCTTTATGTTTGATGACTCGATCAACGTGATCGACGTCCAGGCCCCGACACGGCACATCACCCCCACTAGTTGTACGACTCTGTAGAGTTACCATTGAGTGCCGAGGGTGGAACCTCATACATCACTCCTGATGAGATCTCTGTAGTGTAGCTATTCGATCATGGTCATCGAGGGTGATTTCCTCCTTAACCACTTCCGATACAGCTCTATCGTGCAACCCCTCAAGTGTGAACCTCGAGGGTGGATCCTCTTATGTTCACCTTGATGATTACATCGAGTGGAATTCACCAGGGGTGATTCCTCGGGTTTTCCCCTTGATATTTGGACACACGGATACTTGCACTTTACAATTGTTACTTGGAAAGGCGGGTTGACCTTGAGGGGTACCCGCGAGTGATGTGGAGACGGGTTGACCTGGAGGGTACCCGAGAGTTGAACACGAGGCGTGGTCGGGCATTCTTAGCCCTTGCCACAAGTCCTCGAGACGGGGCGACGGGGTCACATCTTTCGTGATTCTCTGCTTGTTACCGTGCGTTCCTAATCCACTATGATTTGGATATTTGATCTGAGGGGCCTCTGACCTGATAGCACTAACCATCACGTGGGCATAGTATGGGCGTTCTGCGTCATATGCATCAGCCGAAGCTTAATAGACGTCAGCGACTGAGCGGCTTGCGCCAGGTTGGACTGGTAAGTTCCTGCCTTTTTAAGTAGGTAGCTAGGTCTGCTCACCGGTTGCGTTCGCAACGTGCAGGAGTTCCCCGGGCGATGTCCCATGACCCCTGGGGGCATAGGTTTAGTCCGGCGTGCTGACCTCTATTAAGCCTAGGTCGGGTTGCGGCGTATCGTTTGGCCGAGGTCGGGCATGACCCAGGAAAGTGTGTTCGGACGGAGTTAATCGAGCATGGTGGGTAAGTTGGTGCACCCTTGTAGGGAAGAAAACATCTATCGATAGCCTGTCCTACGGTAACGGACACTTGGAGTTGTATCCCGATCGATACAACTAGAACTGGATACTTGAGGTGATAACTGGATAGTATGGCTCTGGGATTGCTTTCTCGCAGGGAGTCAAGAAAAGATCTCTGGCTGAGGTTGATAACAATACTACTACTTCACATTATGTTGGTCTGTACTCGTCTATATGATGCAAGATGCTTGAAGATGCTTGAAGATGCTAGTCTTCGATAGGCTAGGCTTTCCCCTTCTCTTCTGGCATTCTGCAGTTTAGTCCACAGATACAACCCATTCATTTGATACAGATGCATACTTAGTTTAGATCTAATGTAAGTATTGCGAGTACTTTGGATGAGTACTCACGGTTTCTTTGCTACCTCTTTTTCCCCCATACCTGATTGTTGCGTCCAGATGATGGATCCCAGGAGCCAGACGACACCACTGATGACTACTACTACCCTGAGGGTGCCTACTACTACGTGATGGCCGCTGACGACCTGGAGTAGTTAGGAGGCTCCCAGGCATGAGGCCTTGCCTTTTCGATCATTGTTGCTTTTGTGCTAGCCTTCTTAAGGCAAACTTGTTTAACTTATGTTTGTACTCAGATATTGTTGTTTCCGCTGACTCTTGTGTTTTCGAGCTGATGTATTCGAGCCCTCGAGGCCCCTGGCTTGTAATATAAAGCTTGTATTATTTTAATTTGTGTCTAGAGTTGTGTTGTGATATCTTCCCGTGAGTCCTTGATCTTGACCGTACACATTTGCGTGTATAATTAGTGTACGATTGAATCGAGGGCGTCACAAGTTGGTATCAGAGCCGACTGCCTGTAGGTAGCCCCCTTTCCAACTCCTTGGCCGAAGTTGAGTCTAGTCACTAAAAAACTTTTACTAACATGGTTGTGTGGCTTACGGGCCCACGTCGCCATATGGGTGGTATTAGGATCTTTTACTCCTCGTCTATACTCTGGGATTCTGATCTCTCTTCCATCGGGTTAAACGAATTTACTAACTCTAACATTAGGATCCCATGACCACATTCACCCCAAAGTTGGATAAGCCATAGTTTTTCCTTAGAATAGTATTACACACACTGTTGTGTTGACTACGAAGTGGTATCCATCATACCTCTTTCATTATGTATGTTTCATCATGAATGATCCTTGTCTTTGCAAATGCTCAATGCTGAACTACCCCCTATTACATGTTAGCAGGATGGTTAGTCCCGCTGGCCGTGGCTGTGGTGCCAACGATCCACCACCACCTGAATTCTTTGCTGGAATGATGCAACAATTTGGGCTGAACCGCCGGTTCATGGAAGGAATGATGGCTCAGTTTCCTCGTCCGAACATGAATCAACATCCAACCCCAGTAACTCTGTAGGACTTCTTGCGCCTCAACCCAACTATCTACCGCAGCTCAACTCAACCCCTTGATGCTGATGACTGGCTCCGCGACATCACGTATGAAATGGAGTCTGCTAGTGTGGCCCCTTCTAGCTATGTCACCTTTGCATCTTTCTTTCTGAAGGGTCCCGCTGCTCAATGGTGGGACAGACACAGGCGTACCCTGCCTACTGGAACGGTCATCACTTGGCCAGATTTCCAAGCTGCCTTCCGTGCCCGCTTCATTCCTCAGGGAACCATGGATAGGAAGAAGCAAGATTTCCGCAAACTCACCCAAGGCAACAAGACTGTAGATGCTTATCAGTGGGAATTTCTGGACTTGTCATGTTATGCTGAAGAAGACATTTCAACTGATGCTCGTAAGCAAGAGAAGTTTCGTGATGGACTTCACCCTGATATCAAGCTAGCACTGCTCATTCATGACTTTGCCGACTTTGCCACCTTGGTGAACAAGGCTATTCAGGTTGAGACTGGTCTTCAGGAACACCAGGGATCCCTTAGGCGCAGCCATGACGCTGGCTCATCTTCGGGCCCATCAGCGCAGAAGCGTCGGATATGGATTCCTCACAGCATGTATCGTCCAGCTGCACCTGCACCAAGACAGTCCTATGCCGCACCTCGTCTGCCTCCTCCACCGCAGAGGCAACCTCTTCGAGTTGTACCACCCCAAGCTCCTGCTCCCAATCTCAATGATGGTCTGTGCTTCAGATGTGGCCGTCCAGGTCACCTTGCCAACGAGTGCAATCAGAAAAAGAGCCAGCTGGCTCTGCCTTCAACTGGCCGTAACAATCAGCCCCATAATAACAATGCCAGGCCTTATGGTCGTGGTTAGGCTAATCATGTTGATCTGAATGAAGCTCAAGACCAGCCTGCCACTGTTATGGGTACTCTTCTTGTTAATTCAGTACCGGCTTCTGTTTTATTCGATTCAGGAGCATCACATTCTTTCATATCAGAAGATTTTGCATTCATGCATGGCATTAAATACGAAGAGATATACACTCCATTAGTGGTAAAAACCCCTATGGCCCAATGCCAAACCTCCATGGTTAGCCACAATGTTTCAGTTGAAATCGAAGGGTTGGAATTTTTTGCCTCCCCCACTATTCTGAAGCTTCCAATATTGACCTCATTCTGGGAATGGATTGGTTGAAAGCACATACGGCTTCGATTGTTTGCGCCACTAAAACCGTCCACCTTCTACACCCTTCAGATGAGATAGTAAGCTACAATGCTTGTCTGGTTCAAAACGCTGAAGCACGACTTTATGTCTTGAATGCGTTGAACACGGCACCTCTTGAGGGAATTGAAAAGATTCTAGTTGTTCGTGACTTCCTAGATGTCTTTCCAGAAGAACTTCCAGGAATGCCCCCTGCCCGGGCTGTCGAGTTCGTCATCGACTTGAAACCAGGCACCGTTCCTATTGCCAAACGACCCTACAAGATGCCACCTCATGAACTCCTTGAACTTAAGGAGGAAATCGACAAATCTCTTCGCAGTGGTTTCATTCGTCCAAGTTTCTCTGCTTGGGGAGCACCTTCTCTCTTTGTGAAGAAGAAGGATGGAACGAATCGATTGGTCCAAGACTATCGTCCTATCAACCAAGCTACAATTCAGAACAAATATCCCCTTCCTCGGATCAATGATCTGTATGATCAACTGGTTGGTTCATCGATATTCTCTAAACTCGACTTGAGGTTGGGTTACCACCAGATCCGTGTTCTTGAAGAGGATATTCCAAAGACCGCATTCGTCACTCGTTATGGTTCTTACAAGTACACTGCCATGTCTTTTGGCTTGACCAATGCTCCAGCCACATTCTCCCGTCTGATGAACTACATATTCATGGATTACCTCGACAAGTTCGTCGTGGTCTATCTGGATGATATCCTGGTATATTCGAAGAACAAAGAACATGTTGAACATCTTTGACTTGTTCTAGAGAAGCTTCGAGAGCATCAACTTTATGCCAAGTATTCCAAGTGCGAATTCTAGCTTGCCGAAGTAACCTACCTTGGGCATGCCATCTCCAAGGATGGTATTGCTGAGGGAGTCCTGGATTAGGGGGTATCCGGACAGCCGGACTATAACCTTTGGCCGGACTATTGGACTATGAAGATACAAGATTGAAGACTTCGTCTCGTGTCCGGATAGGACTCTACTTGGCGTGGAAGGCAAGCTAGGCAGTACGGATATGGATATCTCCTCCTTTGTAACCGACCTTGGGTAACCCTAACCCTCTCCGTTGTCTATATAAACCGGAGGGTTTAGTCCGTAGGACAACATACAATCATACCATAGGGTAGCTTCTAGGGTTTAGCCTCTCCGATCTCGTGGTAGATCAACTCTTGTAATACCCATATCATCAAGAATAAATCAAGCAGGACGTAGGGTTTTACCTCCATCAAGAGGGCCCAAACCTGGGTAAAACATCGTGTCCCCTGCCTCCTGTTACCATCCGCCTAGACGCACAGTTCAGGACCCCCCACCCGAGATCCGCCAGTTTTGACACCGGCATTGGTGCTTTCATTGAGAGTTCCTCTGTGTCGTCGCCGTTAGGCTTGATGGCTCCTTATATCATCGATAGCGATGCAGTCCAGGGTGAGACTTTTCTCCCCGGACAGATCTTTGTGTTCGGCGGCTTCACACTGCGGGCCAACTCGCTTGGCCATCTGGAGCAGATCGAAAGCTACGCCCCTGGCCATCAGGTCAGGTTTGGAAGCTTAAATTACACGGCCGATATCCGCGGAGACTTGATCTTCGACGGATCCGAGCCCCTGCCTTGTGCGCCACGCAGTCACGATGAGTATGATTTAGCTCTACCATTGGACCGTATTTAGGAGATCACACCGGCAGCCGCTCTGAGCCTCAATTCGGAGCCAGTTGCGCCATCCATGGACGGGTGGATAGACCCCGTCATGGAGGCCGTATCCTCAGCGGCGATCGAGCCGAATATCGACCTTACCCTTCACGAGAGCCGTGTTGCCAAACTTTCGGATCCTTCCCCGGCCACGGACTCCGAACCGCCTGCGCCCGTGCCTATCAAATCCGACTGGGCGCCAATCATGGAGTTCACCTCCGCGGATATCTTTCAGCACTCGCCCTTCGACGACATACTGAATTCATTAAAGTCTCTCTCCTTGTCAGGAAAGTCCTGGCCGAACTATGTCCGGCAGGATTGGGATGCAGATGACGAAGAAATTCTCCACCCACCCGCCACCCACTTAGTAGCCACTGTCGATGACTTAACCGACATGCTCGACTTCGACTCTGAAGACATCGACGGTATGGACGATGATGCAGGAGACGAACAGGAACCACTGCCCACAGGGCACTAGACGCCCACTTCATCACATGACGTATACATGGTGGACACACCAAAAGAAAACGACGACGAGGAACGGAAGGACGCAACGAAGGGTTGTCCCCTCGAGAAGCAGTCAAAGCGGCGGTGTAAGTGCCACTCCAAATCCTGCCTCAGCAGAAACAACGATCATATAGACCCAGCGTTAGAGCAGGGTGAACCATCGCCGGACCACAGCAACACGGAGAATCAAACCGAACAACCCGACTCTGTCAAAGTTAATAGTCCGGACGACATCACACCGGACAGACACCCGGAGCAACAAAATGCCCGTCAAAGGCTTGTTGCCACTGCAAGGAGTCTAAAAAAGCAGAAGCAAAGGCTCAAGGCTGCGCAAGACACACTCAGAATCAGATGGAGTAAAGTACTCAACACAGCAGCAAAGTACGGCGGTAATCGCCCCACCAAGAGCTACCCGAAGCGGAAGCTGCTACCTGAATTCGATGAGGAGGCCTTAGATCCCCCGCAACCAAAAATTAAAACGGCCATCTGGCCGGATTGGCGACCCCACGGCCAACATAGAGCGGCAAACAACGCCGCACATAAGCCAATACGCGATCCATGCGAGGGCTCGCATCAAAAGGACGGCGCAACCAGATCCATCCATGGACCACGCAAGCGCGCTCCAGCATACGATGCAACACAACAAACATCCGAACAACGCGGTACACCTAGATACAGGGGTGCCGCACACCCCCTATGTTTCACCAACGAGGTGCTGGACCATGAATTTCCAGAGGGATTCAAACCCGTAAACATAGAGGCATACAACGGAACAACAGACCCTGGGGTCTGGATTGAGGACTATATCCTCCATATCCATATGGCTCGAGGAGATGATCTCCACGCCATTAAGTATTTACCCCTCAAACTCAAAGGGCCAGCTCGGCACTAGCTTAAAAGCCTCTCCGAAAGCTCCATTGGAAGCTGGGAAGAGCTCGAAGATGCTTTTCGGGCAAATTTTCAAGGGACTTATGTCCGACCTCCGGATGCAGACGATTTAAGTCATATAACTCAACAGCCCAGAGAGTCAGCCCGAAAGCTTTCGAACAGGTTTCTTATAAAAAGAACCAAATAGTCGACTGTCCTGACGCCGAAGCCTTGGCAGCTTTTAAACACAACGCCCGAGACGAATGGCTTGCCAGACACCTCGGCCAAGAAAAGCCGAGAACAATGGCAGAATTAACAAGCCTCATGACCCGCTTTTGCGCGGGCGAGGATAGCTGGCTAGCCCGATGCAGCACTAGCGACCCAAGTACATCCAAAGTTAGAGATGGAAACGGGAAATCATGACGCAGAAAAAATAATAAGCGCCGGAATAAAGAAGACAGCCCGAAGAGCACGGCGGTAAACATCGAATTTAGAAGCTCTCGGCCAGGTCAGCAAAAGCCGCCCTCTAAAGGCGCCAGAGATGAACTGTCCAGCCTAAACAAAATTCTGGACCAAATATGTCAGATCCATAGCACCCTCGATAAACCTACAAATCATACCCACAGAGAATGTTGGGTCTTCAAGCAGTCCGGCAAGCTCAACGCTGAACATAAGGGGCAGGATACACCAAGCGAAGACGAGGATGAGCCTCGCAAGCAAAGCACTGGGGAACAGAAGAAATTTCCACCAGAAGTCAAAACAGTAAACGTGTTACACGTGATAAAGGGGAGAAACAAAGCGGCACTCCCAGATAAATATGCCCAAGGGCCTATCACCGCGGAGTTCTGCCACTGGCCATCTCAACCGATCACCTTCGACCATCAGGATTACTCGGCAAGTATCCGGCGCGCAGAATGGGCTGCCTTGGTATTAGATCCAATAATTGACGGATACCACTTCACACGAGTCCTGATGGACGGTGGCAGCAGTCTAAACCTGATATATCAGGACACAATCCGCAAAATGGGGATAGACCCAACGAAAATTTGCCACAGCAATACTACCTTTAAAGGAGTAACGCCAGGCCCAGGGCCTCATTGCACGGGCTCCCTGCTACTAGAGGTTATATTCGGCTTCCCCGATAACTTCCGTAGTGAAAATTTAACCTTCCACATTGCTCCATTCCAAAGTGGCTATCAAGCACTACTTGGACGCGAAGCTTTCGCTCGCTTTAATAAAATACCGCATTACGCTTCCCTCACGCTTAAGATGCCCGGTCCACGTGGCATCATTACAATAAATGGAAATATTGAGCGATCCCTGCATGCCGAAGAGAGTGCGGCTGCCTTGGCAGCCGCACACTAAAACGGCCTCACCAACTAAAGCATTCGATAGGTCGTCAAGATTACGGACACGGTTAGACGAGTCTGACGCATCTATATGTAATTCACACAGGTTTGATGGCCACACCCCTATTACAAATACAAGGGGCTCAACGCGCGCAGACAAGTGGCAATTTTTACTCATCTTGAATTGTACATGGTTCTTTAAACCTACCTTTTTGCACGACAACTTTTCACCTAAGTTCCTCTCTTTTACAGATGACCATCGTGCTACACCCGTCCAGGATACGGCACAACGGAGACACAGGCACAAACGTGTAGCAGGGACCCGTTCAAAGGATTCTTTTTAGATTAAGACCCTGCGTCAACCTTTTTTACAGTCTCTTGTTGATACACATCCCTCGGATTCTCAGTACCATTGAGAAGGATGCTGACATCTTGACATGTGTCCATGTCAGAACAATGCACGTACCTGGACACCGGGGGCTTCTTACAAAGGGCACTGTTTAGGCCCGGTTTACACCATAAACACCGAATACCTTAGGGAGTGTTCGGCGTCGCGAGTTTGGCCTTATATGCATCAGCTCCGAATCATGTCTTTGGTAAAATGTTGGGTTTGCCTGGCTCCTGTGTTTTGCTGCCTTACGTTCCGCTCTATCGGCTAAGGCGGCACCGGGAGAACTACTGCGATTGTGCCCTGGTTCATCCGGACAAGCACCTTAGTAGAGAAAGCCGAAAACTGACTGTCATGATATAGCGCGAGACTGGTCAACCACTCGATGACACATCGGAATCTTAGAATTCCTCCGCCTTAACGAAGGGCTGTTTCCTGGCCAGGCAAGTACGCACCCGAATTCGGATGAGTGCGGAGCCACCAGGGCTATATAGTAGCCCCACTATCAAACTCCTATGGCTAAGTGAAAGTGTTAAAGCATTATAGTCCGGCTGCCTAGTTCGCTGCGCTATCACCTCCTTATTAGGACCAAGACGTTGGATTAAGTGTGAATACGCGTCTTCTGCGAACACCCCCGCATTATATGCGTGGGGGCTGAAGCCGACGACTGCAATCTTTCAGGTTATACACATGTATACATAAACAGCCGCACAGGAGGCATCACAATACTTTCGGGCACAAGTATAAATACAGCCTTGATAAATTCAATAAAAACATTGTTTTTACAATGGGAATACATGTCACTCAAACATAATATTCTTCGAGCACTGGGCCTCTATCAAACGAGCACCCTCGAGAACTTCTTCGAAATAGTGCTCGGCAGCCACTCGGCCTATGGCCGAACCCTGTGCCGCAACAGTAGTGGCATCCATCTCCGCCCAGTATGCTTTGACACGGGCAAGGGCCATCCGCGAGCCATCTATGCACGCCGACCTCTTCATCGCATTGATGCGCGGCACCGCACCAAGGAACTGATGCACTAAGCTGAAATAGTTGTTCGGCTTCGGCTTTTCCGGCCACAGATGATATACGATGGACCTCATGGCAAGTTCGGACAACCTATTGAATTCGGCCCATTCAGCTAGCTGATCGGTCAATGGAAGCGGACGCACTGGCACGTTGAACTGCGACCAGAATAGCTTGTCCACTTCCCGATCTGTTTGATCTCGGAAGTATTCGGCCGCATCGACAGTGCTCGCCGCCAAGTCCAGATATGCGTCCACCGAACTTCACAGCCGATCCAGAGGGGCATACCGCGGATCTCCAAACTTCCTCCGCAGCAAAAAGGGCTTCCCAGACACAATATCACAGGCTTCAAGCAGTTCCTCCTTCTTCGCTCTCATGGCAGAAGGGTGTCTTTGGTCGCCATCGTGGCCTTTTCAAGGTCCGTCGCCTTGGCTCAGTTTTCTTCTTCAAGGAACTGGCAACGGTCGGAAGTGTCTTTTAACTTTGCAGCCATCTTGGCCATTTTCTCTTTGCTCTCTCAATGCGCGGCCTTCTCGGCTTTCAACTCTTCGGTCGCCTTCAAAGCAACCGCATTACTACTCCTTGCTTGTTCTTTGGCTCGGGCAAGTTCCGCCCGAAGGATTTCCACGATGGCAGCTCCATCTGCAGTCACAAAATATTAAAGATACTGGCATCATGCTGCTCTTACTATGTGACATTCACCAGAAAATATCACTTACCCTGTGCCTCGTCAAGCCTCTTGTTAACAAGCTCGATGTCGGCATCCACCGCATCCAGTTGCCGCTTCAGTTCGGCAAACTCATGAGTCCGGCTAGCCACCGGAGCTTCCACTACCTGCACATTAGCGGTATGGTTATTACCTGGGACTGCGATCCTCTGCTTGCCGCCGTTCTCGGTGACAACCAGAGTCTCAGGGGCTACTATCTACACAGGGCACACCTAAAAATGTGCGGTACTATCACAAATGTATATCATTTCACGTACCGCAAAACCCGTCAGTAGACTCATAAAGGCTTCATGCAACCCGCTTTCGGCGGACGAAATCCTTTCAATCACCATACCCATCAATGTACGGTGTTCTTCTGAGATAGTTGCTCGCTCTAGCGGATCCCTCAGTGCGTCCGACCGCATACCAGATGGTGCCAGATTCTTTTGGTTGCTCTCTTCAAGAGCCGGATACCGGGGACTTTGGGCGACCATAGGATTATCTTCTGGCCTCACCTGATCCGGCGAGTCCCTCCGTGACGACACTTCAAGGTCGCCCGCTTCTTGAGCGGGGGAGTCCGGGGGAGGCGTGTCGCTCTCCATCATCTTCGGAAGAAGATCCCCCGAAGACGAGCTCTGCTGAGAAGGGCTAAGTTCCGAACTGCAAGATAAATGCTTCGGTTATTTTCCTCAGAGGTAAGGTAGTATAACTTCACTATCAAAGTACTTTTTGATTACTTACAGCTCGTTAGAGGGCTGATCTCCGCGCGGACTTTGTGCGGCAAGAGCACCCACCAAGGCAGGACCCTCTGGTGGAGATTGCTTCTCTTGTTTGGAAACCTTGGTTTCCGGATCTTCAGAGGTAGTCCTCTTCCTTCCCCGGGGTGAGAGAATGTCAGATTCCTCCCCTTGGTTATCCTCCCTCACGGAGGCGCTGATTCCCTCGGTTGGAATTGGTAGCGATGGGGGCCCGCTTTCACCCTCATTCTTCCTTTGAGGGCTCTGGGCAAGGTGCTAGCTCGAGCATCTTTTCCAGTACCGGATTGTCCAAACCCTCAGGAATGGGGGCCGAACACCGAATCATATTCGCCTTTGTTAGCCAGTCCTGGTCAAAGAGCGATTTCTCAGAATGATGTCATGATAAATGAAAGATGGTGTGTTCGGCTAGAGGATTACTTACTTGGTCAGCGGTGCGGTTGCTGCTCAGGCCCACGTCCTCGGTGGTATCCGGACACTCTATTTGGGGTCCGAAGAATGATTTATACATCTCCTCGTGTGTCGGGCCGAGGAAATTCTGAATAGTATGCGGTCCTTTTGGGTTGAACTCCCACATGCGGAGGGGTCGGCGTTTGCAAGGCTGGACTTAACGAACCAGCATGACTTGCACTACCATAACCAAACTAAAATCTCCTTCGAACAGATCTTGAATGCGGCTCTGCATTATAGGCACGTCCTTGGCTGGACCCCAGCTCAACCCTCTGCTAATCCATGACATCAGTTGTGGTGGAAGGCCCGACTGGAAAGCAGGGGCAGCCACCCACTTGGCACTTCTGGGAGTTGTGATGTAAAACCACTCCCGTTGCCATAATCCGGACACCTCTAGAAAGGAACCCTTTGGCCATGGAGCTCCAGCGATCTTGCTTATTAATGCGCCTCCGCACGCTACATGCTGCCCCTCGACCATCTTCGGCTTCACGTCAAAGGTCTTGAGCCACAGGCCGGAGTGAGGGGTAATGCGGAGGAAGGCCTCACATACGACAATAAATGCCGAGATGTGGAGAAAGGAGTCCGGGGCTAGATCGTGGAAATCTATCCCCTAATAGAACATCAAACCCCTAACGAAGGGATCCAGAGTGAGGCCTAGACCTCAGAGGAAGTGGGAGATGAACACAACGTTCTCGTTGGGTTCGGGAGTAGGGATGACCTGCCCTCGGGCAGGCAGCCGATGCGAAACCTCGGCGGTCAGGTAACTGGCCTCCCTCAACTTCTTGATATCCTCTTCCGTAACAGAGGAGGGCATCCACCGGCCTTGAAGTCTAGATCCGGACATGATTGGAGGTCCGAAGCACCTGACTTGGGCTTTGGGTGTTAGAACTCGAGGCGGGGGAAGGATTCGATTGAGCACGGGAGGGAAAAAAGTAAAAGCCATGTCCCTTTATAAAGAGGGTGAATATCAAGCGTCGTCCTAGTGGCCGTTTGGGACTTGCCTAAAATATAGGAGTCCTAGGCACGGTTGGGTTACCCGCGACCGTATTGATGAGAATCCCGTAATTAGGGGAACACGATCTCTGCTTTGACAAGACGTGTCAAGAAACCGCCTCGCATTATGTGTGGAGCTGGTTGAAGAAAAACGGTTCGAATAAATCACCGAGCCATGACCTGATGTCATGTTGCCAAAGCGTGTCAGCAGATTAAGATTTGTGGAAATATTATTCTCTCTACGGTGGTACGTGGAATTTATTTTGCAGGGTCGCACACTATCCTGGTATTCAAACTCTTCTGTGATGTGTTCGGAGGAGGAACCCGCCTTGCAATGCCGAAGACAACACTGCGCGTCGGACTCATCATCATTGAAGCCTGGTTCAGGGGCTACTGAGGGAGTCCTGGATTAGGGGGTATCCGGACAGCCGGACTATAACCTTTGGCCGGACTGTTGGACTATGAAGATACAAGATTGAAGACTTCGTCCCGTGTTCGGATAGGACTCTACTTGGCATGGAAGGCAAGCTAGGCAGTACAGATATGGATATCTCCTCCTTTGTAACCGACCTTGGGTAACCCTAACCCTCTCCGGTGTCTATATAAACCGGAGGGTTTAGTCCATAGGACAACATACAATCATACCATAGGCTAGCTTCTAGGGTTTAGCCTCTCCAATCTCGTGGTAGATCAACTCTTGTAATACCCATATCATCAAGAATAAATCAAGCAGGATGTAGGGTTTTACCTCCATCAAGAGGGCCTAAACCTGGGTAAAACATCGTGTCCCCTGCCTCATGTTACCATCCGCCTAGACGCACAGTTCGGGACCCCCTACCCGAGATCCGCCAGTTTTGACACCGACAATTGCCGTCAACCCAGAGCGCGTTCAGGCTATTCTTGACTGGACCCCTCTGAAGACTGTCAAGCAAGTCAAAAGCTTTCTCGGACTTGCTAGCTATTGTCGCCGCTTTGTTGAGAACTTCTCCAAGATCACCAAGCCATTGACTAATCTGCTACACAAAGGCATTAAGTTTGATTGGATTGATAAGTGTCAAGAAAGTTTTTAGGTACTCAAGGACAAGCTGACATCTTCCCCGGTGCTTGCTCCCCTTGATTCTCGCAAGGACTTCGTCATCTATTGCGACGCTTCACGACAAGGATTAGGCTGTGTCCTAATGCAGGAGCGCGGGGTGATTGCTTATGCCTCCCGTCAAGTGCGTCCTCACGAAGAGAACTACCTAGTTCACGACCTTGAGCTTGTTGCGGTTATCTATGCACTAAAGTTGTGGCGACAGTACCTTCTTGGTAATCGTTGTGAGATCTTCACCGATCATCAGAGTCTGAAGTATTTGTTTACTCAGCCAGATCTGAACCTCCGTCAGCAGCGATGAATGGAAGATATTGCTGACTACAATTGCGGTATATCCTATACCCCTGATAAGGCTAATGTAATGGCCGATGCCCTGAGCCGTAAATCTTATTGCAACAATCACATGGTTTACAAAACTCAACCCCACCTTTATGAAGAGCTATGCAAGCTGAACCTTCAACTAGTTCCACAGGGTTCTCTGAATAACCTTGTCTTGGAACCAACTCTTCTGAAAGCTATCAAGTCTACTCAAGCCAAAGATGCTCATGTTGATCTGATGAAAAAGGATCTTGCCTTAGAGAAATCAAGAGATTTCTCACTTGGTGAAGATGGAACCTTGTACTTCAGAAATCGCATTGTAGTACCCCGGTTCGAGCTTATGACAGAGAAGGTGATGAAAGAAGCACATGCCACCCCTCTCTCTATTCATCCGGGAAGTACCAAGATGTACTTAGACATTCATCAGAAGTATTGGTGGTCCAAGATGAAGCAAGATATTGCTTGATATATTGAAGAATGTGACGTTTGTCATCGCGTCAAAGCAGAACATCAGAAACCGGCTGGACTTCTACAACCACTTCCGATTCCTGAATGGAAGTGGGATAAGATTCAGATGGACTTCGTCACTGGCCTTCCCAAGTCTCAGAAAGGTAACAATGCTATCTTTGTCGTCATCGACCAATTCTCAAAAGTCGCGCACTTTCTGCCAGTCAAGGAGACTATCATTGCTAGTCAATTAGCAAACTTGTATATCTCCAGAATTGTGTCACTCCACGGCATTCCGGAAGAGATCAGTTCAGACTGCGGCAATATATTCACTTCAAAGTTCTGGGATAGTTTCCAAGAGGCAATGGGAACTCATATTACCTGGAGCACTGCTTATCATCCCCAATCCCAAGGCCAAGTCGAGCGAGTCAATCAAATTCTTGAAGACATGATTTGGGCTTGTGTTATTTCTTTCAGCAAGAAGTGGGAAGAATCTCTCCCTTATGTGGAGTTCTCTTATAACAACAGTTATCAAGCCAGCTTGAAGATGGCACCCTTTAAAGTGCTTTATGGATGTAAGTGCCGAACCCCTCTGAATTGGTCAGAAACTGGGGAATGGACGCTCATTGGTCCAGACATTATTCAACAAGCTGATGAGCAGGTTTGCATCGTCCGGGATAATCTCAAGGCGGCCCAGTCCCGCCAGAAGAGCAACTATGACCGGAAACACTGGGGTTCAACTTATCAACCTGGTGAACAAGCTTATCTGCGTGTCACTCCTTTGAGAGGCACTCATCGGTTTGGAGTCAAGGGCAAGCTAGCTCCTTGGTCCCTTCCGTATCCTTGCCCGTCGTGGACTGGTAGCTTATCAATTGGATTTTCCACCTCAGTTCTCTCATGTCCATGCCGTCTTCCACGTGTCGCAACTTCGTCGATGCTTCAAGGATCCGGAACGTGAAGTGGATCCGGAATTGATTGAAGTTCAAGATGATCTCACATACAAAGAGCATCCGTTCCGCATTCTTGAAGAAGCTGAATGTCGAACCCGCCAGAAGGTTACCAAGTTTCTCAAGGTGCAATGGTCGAATCATACTAAACATAAAGCCACTTGGGAATGCGAAGATCACCTCCGGGTTGAATACCCTGATCTTTTCCCTTCTACCTCTTAATTCTCGGGACGGGAATTTCTTTTAGAGGAGGAGAGCTGTAACACCCCTGCATAATGATGCTACAGTAACCCCTGGGGTTAAGTTAATCATTTTGCTAA
This sequence comes from Triticum urartu, assembly GCF_056163025.1. NCBI lineage: Eukaryota > Viridiplantae > Streptophyta > Magnoliopsida > Poales > Poaceae > Triticum > Triticum urartu. The sequence continues at coordinate 86,453,974 of NC_141873.1, forward strand.
ACAAGTGTTTGATCATCCTTGGTTCTCTCTCATTTCAAATTCCAGTTAATTTCAATTTCAAATTTTGAGTGAAATTCAAAGTTGCTCAAACATGAAAAATAAAATGTTCACCATGTGCCAAATAATCCACAACTAATATTGGTGGTGAACCAACATTTTTGCAAAGGGTTTAAGTGGCCTAAGCTGATTAAAACAGTGACCTAAGCAATATATTAAATGCCTTTTTATATTATAAAATTGGCATACTTTTTCAAAAAGGTCTCACAATCTTTTTGTGGCAGTGTTCATTCTTTGAAATTGTTTTGGCCAGTGGCATAATTTTGCAAGTCATTATTGGCTAAAATAAAAAGCAAAAGCTGCTAAAAAGAGAAAAACAAAATAAAATAAAAATAAAAGGAAAGAAGAAGGGGTGGGAGAGCCCCTGGCCTTCCCATGGGCCTCGGCCAATCCCAGCAGGCCGGCCCACGCCTCCTCCCTGGTCACTCTCCCCTCCCTCCTGTTCCACCGACCCGGTGCACGGCCGAGCGCGCGCAGCCGCACCAGCTCGCCGGCGTCGAGGGGATAAGGCTGCCCCGGCTCCTCGAGTTCTCGCCCACCTACCACCACTCCCACTCCCCCACTTGCGCCCCTCCTTCCCCAGATCCACCTCTCCCATCTCCTCCCGCTCGATCCCGAGCTCGGCCGCACGAGCTCGTCGCCACCGGTCGCCATCAACGTGGCCACCGTCCACGCTGCACCTCTCCAACGCGTTCCCAAGCACCGCCATCATCGACTACGCCATATGCTCTAACCAGTGCAAGCCGGGAGCCACCGCAGCGAGCCCGGCAACCTCTTCTTCCCCTACGACCGTCTTTGCCTTCGTCGCCATCAATCTTCCCCGAGCGCGCTTAAGCACAACTGCAGGCTCACTATAAGCCCGCGCAACGTTCCCCTCCATCTCCCATGCGTTTCCGTCGTTGTAGCCACCGCTACCATCGCCGTTCGAACGTAACTCCGCCGCATAGCTCACCGCCGTCGCTGTGGGCATCATCATGCTCACCCGAGCACACGAGCGTGCTCAGGGATGCTCGCTCAGGCCACCCGTGACATTTTCTTCCCTCCCCGTGCCCCTTAGCACCTACCTCGACAAGCGCCCGAACGCGTCGCCGCCTTCGCTCTCCGCTGGCGTGCTTTCGGTGACCAAATGGTCACGGGCTCACGACCATTGGCCTCGCCGCAATGCGTATGCCCTGCCCAGCCTCTCATTTCGCTCGCTAACGTGCCGCATCACCAATCCTTCTCGCGGCCGAACACCGGCGTCCGCCGCGCCGCTCGCCGCCGTCGCTACACTGCCTCTCCGGCCACGGTATCGCTACAGTTCGACGTAGCTTCGTCTCTGCGTTCGAATGCCCCCAGCCCCGCGACGAACCGTGCCCGTGGCCTCGCCTTCGAACTCGCCGGGCCTCAGCATCCGCCCGATGTCGTCGCGGGCGACCATTCCGGCCACCCCCGCCGTTGTGCGCCCCTCCATCGAACGCGGCGCGAAGTTGCCGTTCCACAGAGCTTGGCCGCACCCGTTTTGTGCCACCGTGGCGAAATCCTGAGGCTCGCCGGCACCCTTTGCCGCGTTTTGGCTCGCCGGGGCAACTCTGGCACCGTCCGCCGACGTGGCTAGGCGGGCCCCACCCTTGGGTCACTGCCAGTGGGCCATGGGGGGCCCGTTGACTGGGTTGACCCAGTCAATGTGCTGACTGGGCAGCCCAGTGGCACTGACATGCGGGCCCCACCGCGTAATTAAACTAATTAAAACATTTTTATCAATAAAACTATCTAGTTAACCTAATCAGTCACTGACATGTGGGGCCCTACTGCTAATTAACTCTGTCTAATTAAAAATAAACCCCTGTTAGCCCCACTCTCTATGACAGGTGGGACCCACTGGTCAGTTTGACCTGGTCAGCCGTCCTGTTGACTGCTGATGTCATAGTGATGTCATGCTAACATAGTAATTCCTTTCTGTTAATAATAATAATTCCATAAAATGCTTTAATCTTTGAAAATTCATAGAAAATAAACCGTAACTCCGATGAAAATGTTTTCTGTATGAAAGTTGCTCAGAAAAATCCAACGAATCCGAATGCGCTGTCCTTTCACGTGTCACTTGCCCTTAGCATGCTGAACATGGAACCGTCCCCTCTCTTCCACTTGTCCGGAATTCGTCTAACGTTGGGAATTCATCCTCGGATGTTTATCCCCACCGTCTGCAACGTGTAGTACTACGTTAGGACAACCCTAGCTCTGCTTGACGTCATGTAATGCTTAGTGATGCATCTGTTTGCTCTGTATTTACTGTTTCTTCCCCCTCTCCTCTCTGGTAGACCCCGAGATCGATGTCGCCCCTGTGATCGACTACGTCGACGACACTTCTTCCTTTTCAAAGAGCTTCCAGGCAAGCAAACCCCCCTTGAGCATTCCGATATAGCCCCTTTCTTTCCCTCTCATGCTGGCATTAGAACTGCTACTGCTTTCTGTATGATCCTACTCTCATGCATAGCCTGTTTTTGTTACCTGCTTATTCTAAACTGCTTAGTATAGGTTGGTTAGAGATCTAGCAGTGACCCCCGCCTTGTCCCAGTTGCCCCGCTTTATGTTTGATGACTCGATCAACGTGATCGACGTCCAGGCCCCAACACCGCACATCACCCCCACTAGTTGTACGACTCTGCAGAGTTACCATCGAGTGTCGAGGGTGGAACCTCATACATCACTCCTGATGAGATCTCTGTAGTGTAGCTATTCGATCATGGTCATCGAGGGTGATTTCCTCCTTAACCACTTCCGATACAACTCTATCATGCAACCCCTCAAGTGTGAACCTCGAGGGTGGATCCTCTTATGTTCACCTTGATGATTACATCGAGTGGAATTCACCGGGGGTGATTCCTCGGGTTTTCCCCTTGATGTTTGGAAACACGGATACTTGCACTTTACAACTGTTACTTGGAAAGGCGGGTCGACCTTGAGGGGTACCCGTGAGTGATGTGGAGACGGGTTGACCTGGAGGGTACCCGAGAGTTGAACACGAGGCGTGGTCGGGCATTCTTAGCCCTTGCCGCAAGTCCTCGAGACCGGGCGACGGGGTCACATCTTTGGTGATTCTCTGCTTGTTACCGCGCGTTCCTAATCCACTATGATTTGGATATTTGATCCGAGGAGCCTCTGGCCTGATAGCACTAACCATCACGTGGGCATAGTATGGGCGTTCTACGTCGTATGCATCAGCCGAAGCTTAATAGACGTCAACGACAGAGCGGCGCGCGCTGGGTTGGACTGGTAAGCTCTTGCCTTTTTAAGGAGGTAGCTAGGTCTGCTCACCGGCCGCGTTCGCAACGTGCCAGAGTTCCCGGGGCGATGTCCCATGACCCCTGGGAGCATAGGTTTAGTTCGGCATGCTGACCTCTCTATTAAGCCTAGGTCGGGTTACGACGTATCGTTTGGCCGAGGCGGGGCATGACCCAGGAAAGTGTGTCCGGCCGGAGTTAATCAGGCGTGGTGGGTAAGTTGGTGCACCCCTGCAGGGAAGAAAACATCTATCGATAGCCTGTCCTGCGGTAACGGACACTTGGAGTTGTATCCCGATCGATACAACTAGAACTGGATACTTGAGGTGATAACTAGATAGTATGGCTCTGGGATTGCTTTCTCACAGTGAGTCGAGAAAGGATCTCTGGCCGAGGTTGATAACAATACTACTACTTTACATTATGTTGGTCTGTACTCGTCTATATGATGCAAGATGCTTGAAGATGCTTGAAGATGCTAGTCTTCGATAGGCTAGGCTTTCCCCTTCTCTTCTAGCATTTTGCAGTTTAGTCCACAGATACAACCCATTCATTTGATACAGATGCATACTTAGTTTAGATCTGATGTAAGTCTTGCGAGTACTTTGGATGAGTACTCACGGTTGCTTTGCTACCTCTTTTTCCCCCATACCCGATTGTTGCGTCCAGATGACGGATCCCAGGAGCCAGACGACACCACTGATGACTACTACTACCCCGAGGGTGCCTACTACTACGTGATGGCCGCTGACAACCTGGAGTAGTTAGGAGGCTCCCAGGAAGGAGGCCTTGCCTTTTCGATTGTTGTTGCTTTTGTGCTAGCCTTCTTAAGGAAAACTTGTTTAACTTATGTCTGTACTCAGATATTGTTGCTTCCGCTGACTCTTGTGTTTTCGAGTTGATGTATTCGAGCCCTTGAGGCCCCTGGCTTGTAACATAAAGCTTGTATTATTTTAATTTGTGTCTAGAGTTGTGTTGTGATATCTTCACGTGAGTCCTTGATCTTGACCGTACACATTTGCGTGTATGATTAGTGTACGATTGAATCGAGGGCGTCACAGTCTCCTACTGGATTGATACCTTGGTTCTCAAAAACTGAGGGAAATACTTATGCTACTTTGCTGCATCACCCTTTCCTCTTCAAGGGAAAACCAATGCATGCTCAAGAGGTAGCAAGAAGGATTTCTGGCGCCGTTGCCGGGGAGTTTTGCACCAAGTCAAGTCAAGATTTGATCTCCCGTCAACTAGCTATTTCTGGCACCATTGCCGGGGAGATCTACGCCAAGTCAAGACATACCAAGTACCCATCACAAAATCTTATCCTTCGCATTACATTATTTGCCATTTGCCTCTCATTTTCCTCTCCCCCACTTCACCCTTGCTGTTTTGTTCGCCCTTCTTCCGTTCGCCTTCTTTTCGCTTGCCTCTTGTGTGTCTGTGTGTTAGATCGTTTATTTTATTGTCATGGCTAGCCCTTTCTCCCTTCCTTTGTCTCCTAATTTTGAAGTTCTTCACTTCAAACAAAGACAAGGAGAAAACTTAAAAGATGCTTGGTATAGGATGATGGAATCCTATCGTAGTTGCACTATAGGGGGAGATTTCAAGATTCTACTTCGTAATTTTTATGTTGGGCTAACCATATCCCATAGACAACTCTTGGATTTTGCCGCTAAAGGAAATTTTATTGAAATTGATCCAAATGTTGCTTATGAAATTATAGAGGATATAGTAGGAGTACTTCCCCAACAAAAGGAATTACATCTTACTCAAGAAGGAACCCAAATTTTAGAGAAATTGTGCGAATTGCAAAAATCTATTGAGCCTCTTAAAAATGTTGTTGGGAACCTTCACCGTATGAATACGTTGATCACTCTTTTCAATAAGCGGTTGGATGCTCTAGATCTAAAAATCTCCAAGCATGAAGGGAAACGTAAGGAACCTCCTAGATCCGAGCACAACTCCATTAAAAAGATAAATACCAAAAAGGGCAATACCTAGATCTATCCTTGTTTTTATGCCTAGCTAGGGGCGTTAAACGATAGCGCTTGTTGGGAGGCAACCCAATTTTATTTTTGTTCCTTACTTTTTGTTCCTGTTTAGTAATAAATAAATCATCTATCCACTGTTATGATTGTGTTTTTTATTAGTGTTTGTGCCAGGTAAAGCCTTTAGGACCTTCTTGGATGATTGTTATTTGATCTTGCTGAAAAAAAACAGAAAGTATGCGCTCACGAGAATAATTTTAATTTTTTACCAGAGAACGATAAAATATTGATTCCAACTGCAGTAGATAAATATACAAATTATTTAGGATGTCTTAATATCTTAGGATTTTTGGAGTTACATAAGTATTCGAAACCTACAGATTACTACAGACTGTTCTGTTTTTGACAGATTCTGTTTTTCGTGTGTTGTTTGCTTATTTTGATGAATATATGGCAAGTATCGGGGGGTATGAACCATAGAGAAGTTGGAATACAGTAGGTTTAACACCAATATAGATAGAGAATGAGTTTATTACTGTACCTTAAGGTGGTGATTTGTTTTCTTATACTAACGGAGCTCATGAGATTTTCTGTTGAGTTTTGTGTTGTGAAGTTTTCAAGTTTTTCGGTAAAGATTTGATGGATTTCGGAACAAGGAGTGGCAAGAGACTAAGATTGGGGATTACCAAGGCACCCGAAGGTAAAATTCAAGGACAACCAAAAGCCTAAGCTTGGGGATGCCCCGGAAGGCATCCCCTCTTTCGTCTTCATCTATCGGTAACTTTACTTGATGCTATATTTTTATTCACCACATGATATGTGTTTTGCTTGGAGCGTCTTGTATGATTTGACCCTTTTATTTTTATTTTACCACAATCATCCTTGCGCTACACACCTTTTGGGAGAGACACACATGAATCAGAATTTATTAGAATACTCTATGTGCTTCACTTATATCTTTTGAGCTAGATAATTTTACTCTAGTGCTTCACTTATACCTTTTTAGAGCATGGTGGCGGTTTTATTTTATAGAGATTATTGATCTCTCATGCTTCACTTATATTATTATGAGAGTCTTTTAGAACAGCATGGTAATTTTCTTTGGCTATAAAATTAGTCCTAATATGATAGGCATCCAGGATGGGTATAATAAAAACTTTCATATAGAGTGCATTAAATACTATGAGAAGTTTGATTCTTGATAGTTGTTTTGACATATAAAGGTGGTAATGTTTGAGTTTTTCTAGTTGAGTAATTGTGTATTGAGAAATACTTGTGTTGAAGTTGGCAAGTCCCGTAGCATGCACGTATGGTAAACGTTGTGTGACAAATTTGAAGCATGGGGTGTTCTTTGATTGCTTTCCTTATGAGTGGCGGTCAGGGACGAGCGATGGTCTTTTCCTATCAATCTATCCCCCTAGGAGCATGCGCGTAGTGCTTGGTTTTGATGACTTGTATATTTTTGCAATAAGTATGTGAGTTCTTTATGACTAATGTTGAGTCCATGGATTATACGCACTCTCACCCTTTCATCATTGCTAGCCTCTTCGATACCGTGCATTGCCCTTTCTCAACTCAAGAGTTGGTGCAAACTTCGCCGGTGCATCCAAACCCCGTGATATGATACGCTCTATCACACATAAGCCTCCTTATATCTTCCTCAAAACAGCCACCATACCTACCTATTATGGCATTTCCATAGCCATTCCAAGATATATTGCCATGCAACTTTCCATAGTTCCGTTTATTATGACACGCTCCATCGTTGTCATATTTCTTTTCATGATCATGTAGTTGACATCGTATTTGTGACAAAGCCACCTTCATAATTCTTTCATACATGTCACACTTGATTCATTGCATATCCCGGTACACCGCCGGAGGCATTCACATAGAGTCATATTTTGTTCTAATTATCGAGTTGTAATTCTTGAGTTGTAAGTAAATAAAAGTGTGATGATTTTCATTATTAGAGCATTGTCCCATGTAAGGAAAGGATGATGGAGACTATGATTCCCCCACAAGTTGGGGTGAGATTCTGGACGAAAAATAAATAAATAAATAAATAAATAAAAGAGGCCAAGGAAAAGGAGAGAAAAAAGCCCAAAGAAAAAAATGAGAGAAAAAGAGAGAAGGGGCAATGTTACTATCCTTTTTCCACACTTGTGCTTCAAAGTAGCACCATGATCTTCATGATAGAGAGTCTCTTATGTTGTCACTTTCATATACTAGTGGGAATTTTTCATTATAGAACTTGGCTTGTATATTCCAATGATGGACTTCCTCAAAATGCCCTAGGTCTTCGTGAGCAAGCAAGTTGGATGCACACCCACTTAGTTTCTTTTGTTGAGCTTTCATATATTTATAGCTCTAGTGCATCTGTTGCATGGCAATCCCTACTCCTTGCATTCACATCAATTGATGGGCATCTCCATAGCCCTTAGATTAGCCGCGTCAATGTGAGACTTTCTCCTTTTTGTCTTCTCACACAACCTCCATCATCATATTCTATTCCACCCATAGTGCTATGTCCATGGCTTGCGCTCATATATTGCGTGAGAGTTGAAAGATTTTGAAAAGGCTAAGTATGAAACAATTGCTTGGCTTGTCATCGCGGTTGTGCATGATGGGAGCAATTTGTGTGATGAAAATGAAGCATGGTCAAACTATATGATTTTGCAGGGATAAGCTTTCTTTGGCTATGTTATTTTGATAAGACATAATTGCTTGGTTAGCATGCTTGAAGTATTATTATTTTTATATGTCAATATTAAAATTTTGTCTAGAATCTTTTGGATCTAAACATTCATGATGTTGGGGAACGTAGTAATTTCAAAAAAATTCCTACGCACATGCAAGATCATGGTGATGCATAGCAACGAGATAGGAGAGTGTTTGTCTACGTACCCTCGTAGACCGGCAACGGAAGTGTTGACACAACGTAGAGGAAGTAGTCATACGTCTTCCCGATCCGACCGATCCAAGTACCGAACGTACGGCACCTCCGAGTTCTGCGCACGTTCAACTCGGTGACGTCCCTCGAGCTCCGATCCAGCAAAGTGTTGAGGGAGAGTTTCGTCAGCACGACGGCATGATGATGGTGATGATGTTCTACCGACGCAGGGCTTCGCCTAAGCACCGCTACGATATGACCGAGGTGGAATATGGTGGAAGGGGGCACCGCACACGGCTAAGGAACGATCACAAAGATCAACTTGTGTATCATGGGGTGCCCCCTTTCCCCCGTATATAAAGGAGGGAGAGGGGGAGGTGCGGCTGGCCCAAGGGGTGCGCCTGGAGGAGTCCTACTCCCATCGGGAGTAGGACTCCTCCCTCTTGCCTTATTGGAAAAGGAAGGGGGAAGGGAGAAAGAGGAAAGGGGGGCGCCCCCCTTCCTTATCCTATTTGGACTAGGGGGGAGGGGGCGCGCGGCCTGCCCTGGTCGGCCCTCCTCTTCTCCCTTAGGGCCCATGTAGGCCCAATAACCCCCGGGGGGGGTTCCGGTAACCCCCCGGTACTCCGGAAAAATCCTGATTTCACCCGGAACGTTTCCGAATCCAAATATAGGCTTCCAATATATCAATATTTATGTCTCGACCATTTCGAGACTCCTCGTCATGTCCGTGATCACATCCGGGACACCGAACAACCTTCGATACATCAAAACACAAAAACCCTAATTATGATCGTCACTGAACTTTAAGCATGCGGACCCTACAGGTTCGAGAACTATGTAGACATGACCGAGACACGTCTCCGGTCAATAACCAATAGCGGAACCTGGATGCTCATATTGGCTCCTACATATTCTACGAAGATCTTTATCGGTCAGACCGCATAACAATATACGTTGTTCCCTTTGTCATCGGTATGTTACTTGCCCGAGATTTGATCGTCGGTATCTCAATACCTAGTTCAATCTCGTTACCAGCAAGTCTCTTTACTCGTTCCGTAATACATCATCCCGCAACTAACTTATTAGTTGCAATGCTTGCAAGGCTTGAGTGATGTGCATTACCGAGAGGGCCCAGAGATACCTCTCCGACAATCGGAGTGGCAAATCCTAATCTCAAAATACGCCAACCTAACAAATACCTTCGGAGACACCTGTAGAGCACCTTTATAATCACCCAGTTACGTTGTGACGTTTGGTAGCACACAAAGTGTTCCTCCGGTAAACGGGAGTTGCATAATCTCATAGTCATAGGAACATATATAAGTTATGAAGAAAGCAATAGCAACAAACTAAACGATCAAGTGCTAAGCTAATGGAATGGGTCAAGTCAATTAAATCATTCTCCTAATGATGTGATCCCGTTAACCGAATAACAACTCATGTCTATGGTTAGGAAACATAACCATCTTTGATCAACGAGCTAGTCAAGTAGAGGCATACTAGTGACACTCTGTTTGTCTATGTATTCACACATGTATTATGTTTCCGGTTAATACAATTCTAGCATGAATAATAAACATTTATCATGATACAAGGAAATAAATAATAACTTAATTATTGCCTCTAGGGCATATTTCCTTCAGTCTCCCACTTGCACTAGAGTCAATAATCTAGATTACACAGTAATGATTCTAAGACCCATGGAGCCTTGGTGTTGATCATGTTTTGCTCGTGGAAGAGGGTTAGCCAGCGGGTCTGCAACATTCAGATCTATATGTATCTTGCAAATTTCTATGTCTCCCACTTGGACTAAATCCCGAATGGAATTGAAGTGTCTCTTGATGTGCTTGGTTCTCTTGTGAAATCTGGATTCCTTTGCCAAGGCAATTGCACCAGTATTGTCACAAAAGATTTTCGTTGGACCCGATGCACTAGGTATGACACCTAGATCGGATATGAACTCCTTCATCCAGACTCCTTCATTTGCTGCTTTCGAAGCAGCTATGTACTCCGCTTCACATGTAGATCCCGCCACAACGCTTTGTTTAGAACTGCACCAACTGACAACTCCACCGTTTAATGTAAACATGTATCCGCTTTGTGATTTAGAATCGTCCGGATCAGTGTCAAAGCTTGCATCAACGTAACCATTTACGATGAGCTCTTTGTCACCTCCATATATGAGAAACATATCCTTAGTTCTTTTCAGGTACTTCAGGATGTTCTTGACCGCTGTCCAGTGATCCACTCCTGGATTACTTTGGTACCTCCCTGCTAGACTTATAGCAAGGCACACATCAGGTCTGGTACACAGCATTGCATACATGATAGAGCCTATGGCTGAAGCATAGGGAACATCTTTCATTTTCTCTCTATCATCTGCAGTGGTCGGACATTGAGTCTTACTCAACTTCACACCTTGTAACACAAGCAAGAACCCTTTATTTGCTTGATCCATTTTGAACTTCTTCAAAACTTTGTCAAGGTACGTGCTTTGTGAAAGTCCAATTAAGCATCTTGATCTATCTCTATAGATCTTAATGCCCAATATGTAAGCAGCTTCACCGAGGTCTTTCATTGAAAAACTCTTATTCAAGTATCCCTTTATGCTATCCAGAAATTCTATATTATTTCCAATCAATAATATGTCATCCACATATAATATCAGAAATGCTACAGAGCTCCCACTCACTTTCTTGTAAATACAAGCTTCTCCAAAAGTCTGTATAAAACCAAATGCTTTGATCACACTATCAAAGCGTTTATTCCAACTCCGAGAGGCTTGCACCAGTCCATAAATGGATCGCTGGAGCTTGCACACTTTGTTAGCTCCCGTTGGATCGACAAAACCTTCTGGTTGCATCATATACAACTCTTCTTCCAGAAATCCATTCAGGAATGCAGTTTTGACATCCATTTGCCAAATTTCATAATCATAAAATGTGGCAATTGCTAACATGATTCGGACAGACTTAAGCATCGCTACAGGTGAGAAGGTCTCATCGTAGTCAATCCCTTGAACTTGTCGAAAACCTTTCGCAACAAGTCGAGCTTTGTAGACAGTAACATTGCCGTCAGCGTCAGTCTTCTTCTTGAAGATCCATTTATTCTCAATTGCTTGCCTATTAACGGGCAAGTCAACCAAAGTCCACACTTTGTTCTCATACAAGGATTACATCTCAGATTTCATGGCTTCTAGCCATTTTGCGGAATCTGGGCTCACCATCGCTTCTTCATAGTTCGTAGGTTCATCATGATATAGTAGCATGACTTCCAGAACAGGATTATCATACCACTCTGGTGCGGATCTTACTCTGGTTGATCTACGAGGTTCAGTAGTAACTTGATCTGAAGTTTCATGATCATTATCATTAGCTTCCTCACTAATTGGTGTAGGTGTCACAGAAACCGGTTTATGTGATGTACTACTTTCCAATAAGGGAGCAGGTACAGTTACCTCATCAAGTTCTACTTTTCTCCCACTCACTTCTTTCGAGAGAAACTCCTTCTCTAGGAAAACTCCGAATTTAGCAACAAAAGTCTTGCCTTCAGATCTGTGATAGAAGGTGTACCCAACAGTCTCCTTTGGGTATCCTATGAAGACACATTTCTCCGATTTGGGTTCGAGCTTATCAGGTTGAAGCTTTTTCACATAAGCATCGTAGTCCCAAACTTTCAGAAACGACAACTTTGGTTTCTTGCCAAACCATAGTTCATAAGGCGTCATCTCAACAGATTTCGATGGTGTCCTATTTAACGTGAATGCAGCCGTCTCTAAAGCATAACCCCAAAACGATAGCGGTAAATCAGTAAGAGACATCATAGATCGCACCATATCTAATAAAGTACGATTACGACGTTCGGACACACCATTACGCTATGGTGTTCCGGGTGGCGTGAGTTGCGAAACTTTCCGCATTGTTTCAAATGTAGACCAAACTCGTAACTCAAATATTCTCCTCCACGATCAGATCGTAGAAACTTTATTTTCTTGTTATGATGATTTTCAACTTCACTCTGAAATTCTTTGAACTTTCCAAATGTTTCAGACTTATGTTTCATTAAGTAGATATACCCATATCTGCTTAAATCATCTGTGAAGGTGAGAAAATAACGATATCCGCCACGAGCCTCAACATTCATTGGACCACATACATCTGTATGTATGATTTCCAACAAATCTGTTGCTCTCTCCATAGTACCGGAGAACGGCGTTTTAGTCATATTACCCATGAGGCACGGTTCGCAAGTACCAAGTGATTCATAATCAAGTGGTTCCAAAAGTCCATCAGTATGGAGTTTCTTCATGCGCTTTACACCGATATGACCTAAACGGCAGTGCCACAAATAAGTTGCACTGTCATTATCAACTCTACATCTTTTGATTTCAACATTATGAATATGTGTATCACTACTATCGAGATTCATCAAAAATAGACCACTCTTCAGGGGTGCATGACCATAAAAGATATTACTCATATAAATAGAACAACCATTATTCTCTGATTTAAATGAATAACCGTCTCGCATCAAACAAGATCCAGATATAATGTTCATGCTCAACGCTGGCACCAAATAAAAATTATTTAGGTCTAATACTAATCCCGAAGGTAGATGTAGAGGTAGCGTGCCGACTGCGATCACATCGACTTTGGAACCATTTCCCATGCGCATCGTCACCTCGTCCTTAGCCAATCTTTGCTTAATCTGTAGCCCCTGTTTTGAGTTGCAAATGTTAGCAACAGAACCAGTATCAAATACCCAGGTGCTACTGCGAGCATTAGTAAGGTACACATCAATAACATGTATATCACATATACCTTTGTTCACTTTGCCATCCTTCTTATCCGCCAAATACTTGGGGCAGTTCCGCTTCCAGTGACCAGTCTGCTTGCAGTAGAAGCACTCAGTCTCAGGCTTAGGTCTATATTTGGGTTTCTTCTCCTGAGCAGCAACTTGTTTGTTGTTCTTCTTGAAGTTCCCTTTCTTCTTCCCTTTGCCCTTTTTCCTGAAACTGGTGGTCTTATTGACCATCAACACTTGATGCTCCTTCTTGATTTCTACCTCCGCGGCTTTTAGCATTGCGAAGAGCTCAGGAATAGTCTTATTCATCCCTTGCATATTATAGTTCATCACGAAGCTTTTGTAGCTTGGTGGCAGTGATTGAAGTACTATGTCAATGACACTATCAACAGGAAGATTAACCCCCAGTTGAGTCAAGTGATTATGATACCCAGACATTTTGAGTATATGTTCATTGACAGAACTATTCTCCTCCATCTTGCAGCTATAGAACTTATTGGAGACTTCATATCTCTCAATCCGGGCATTTGCTTGAAATATTAACTTCAACTCCTGGAACATCTCATATGCTCCATGACGTTCAAAACGTCGTTGAAGACCTGGTTCTAAGCCGTAAAGCATGGCACACTGAACTATCGAGTAGTCATCAGCTTTGCTCTGCCAGACGTTCATAACATCTGGTGTTGCTCCTGCAGCAGGCTTGGCACTTAGCGGTGCTTCCAGGACGTAATTCTTCTGTGCAGCAATGAGGATAATCCTCAAGTTATGGACCCAGTCCGTGTAATTGCTACCATCATCTTTCAACTTTGCTTTCTCAAGGAACGCATTAAAATTCAATGGAACAACAACACGAGCCATCTATCTACAATCAAACATAGACAAGCAAGATACTATCAGGTACTAATTTCATGATAAATTTAAGTTCAATTAATCATATTACTTAAGAACTCCCACTTACAAAGATATCCCTCTAATCCTCTAAGTGATCACGTGATCCAAATCAACTAAACCATTTCCGATCATCACGTGAGATGGAGTAGTATTAATGGTGAACATCAATATGTTGATCATATCTACTATATGATTCACGCTCGACCTTTCGGTCTCCGTGTTCCGAGGCCATATCTGTTATATGCTAGGCTCGTCAAGTTTAACCTGAGTATTCCGCGTGTGCAACTATTTTGCACCCGTTGTATTTGAACGTAGAGCCTATCACACCCGATCATCACGTGGTGTCTCAGCACGAAGAACTTTCGTAACGGTGCATACTCAGGGAGAACACTTATACTTTGATAATTTAGTGAGGGATCATCTTATAATGCTTCCGTCAATCAAAGAAAGATAAGATGCATAAAAGATAAACATCACATGCAATCAATATAAGTGATGATATGGCCATCATTATCTTGTACTTGTGATCTCCATCTCCGAAGTACCGTCATGATCACCATCGTCACCGGCGCGACACCTTGATCTCCATCGTAGCATCGTTGTCGTCTCGCCAATCTTATGCTTCCACGACTATCGCTACCGCTTAGTGATAAAGTAAAGCATTACAGTGCGATTGTATTGCATACAATAAAGTGACAACCATATGGCTCCTGCCAGTTGCTGATAACTCGGTTACAAGACATGATCATCTCATACAATAAAATTTAGCATCATGTCTTGACCATATCACACCACAACATGCCCTGCAAAAACAAGTTAGACGTCCTCTACTTTGTTGTTGCAAGTTTTACGTGGCTGCTACGGGCTTAGCAAGAACCGTTCTTACCTACGCATCAAAACCACAATCAAACTTTGTCAAGTTGGTGCTGTTTTAACCTTCGCAAGGACCGGGCGTAGCCATACTTGGTTCAACTAAAGTTGGAGAAACTGACACCCGCCAGCCACCTGTGTGCAAAGCACGTCGGTAGAACCAGTCTCGCGTAAGCGTATGCGTAATGTCGGTCCAGGCCGCTTCATCCAACAATGCCGCTGAACCAAAGTATGACATGCTGGTAAGCAGTATGACTTATATCGCCCACAACTCACTTGTGTTCTACTCGTGCACAACATCAACGCATAAACCTAGGCTCTGATACCACTGTTGGGGAACGTAGTAATTTCAAAAAAATTCCTACGCACACGCAAGATCATGGTGATGCATAGCAACGAGAGAGGAGAGTGTTTGTCTATGTACCCTCGTAGACCGGCAACGGAAGCGTTGACACAACGTAGAGGAAGTAGTCATACATCTTCCCGATACGACCGATCCAAGTACCGAACGTACGGCACCTCCGAGTTCTGCACACGTTCAACTCGGTGATGTCCCTCGAGCTCCGATCCAGCAAAGTGTTGAGGGAGAGTTTCGTCAGCACGACGGCGTGATGATGGTGATGATATTCTACCGACGCAGGGCTTCGCCTAAGCACCGCTACGATATGACCGAGGTGGAATATGGTGGAAGGGGGCACCGCACATGGCTAAGGAACGATCAGGAAGATCAACTTGTGTGTCATGGGGTGCCCCCTTGCCCCCGTATATAAAGGAGGGAGAGGGGGAGGTGCGGCCGGCCCAAGGGGTGCGCCTGGAGGAGTCCTACTCCCACCGGGAGTAGGACTCCCTCCTCTTGCCTTGTTGGAAAAGGAAGGGGGAAGGGAGAAAGAGGAAAGGGGGGCGCCCCCCCCCTTCCTTGTCCTATTCGGACTAGGGGGGCGCGCGGCCTGCCCTGGCCGGCCCTCCTATTCTCCCTTAGGGCCCATGTAGGCCCAATAACCCTCGGGGGGTTCCGGTAACCCCCCGGTACTCCGGAAAAATCCCGATTTCACCCGAAACGTTTCTGATATCCAAATATAGGCTTCCAATATATCAATCTTTATGTCTCGACCATTTCGAGACTCCTCGTCATGTCCATGATCACATCCGGGACACCGAACAACCTTCGGTACATCAAAACACAAAAACCCTAATTACGATCGTCACCGAACTTTAAGCGCGCGGACCCTACGGGTTCGAGAACTATGTAGACATGACCGAGACACGTCTCCGGTCAATAACCAATAGCGGAACCTGGATGCTCATATTGGCTCCTACATATTCTACGAAGATCTTTATCGGTTAGACCGCATAACAATATACGTTGTTCCCTTTGTCATCGGTATGTTACTTGCCCGAGATTTGATCGTCGGTATCTCAATACCTAGTTCAATCTCGTTACCGGCAAGTCTCTTTACTCGTTCTGTAATACATCATCCCGCAACTAACTTATTAGTTGCAATGCTTGCCAGGCTTGAGTGATGTGCATTACTGAGAGGGCCCAGAGATACCTCTCGGACAATCGGAGTGACAAATCCTAATCTCGAAATACGCCAACCCAACAAATACCTTCGGAGACACCTATAGAGCACCTTTATAATCACCCAGTTACGTTGTGACGTTTGGTAGCACACAAAGTGTTCCTCCGGTAAACGGGAGTTGCATAATCTCATAGTCATAGGAACATATATAAGTTATGAAGAAAGCAATAGCAACAAACTAAACGATCAAGTGCTAAGCTAATGGAATGGGTCAAGTCAATCACATCATTCTCCTAATGATGTGATCTCGTTAACCAAATAACAACTCATGTCTATGGTTAGGAAACATAACCATCTTTGATCAACGAGCTAGTCAAGTAGAGGCATACTAGTGACACTCTGTTTGTCTATGTATTCACACATGTATTATGTTTCCGGTTAATACAATTCTAGCATGAATAATAAACATTTATCATGATACAAGGAAATAAATAATAACTTAATTATTGCCTCTAGGGCATATTTCCTTCACATGCCTCAATAAAGAGGATTACATTGAAAATTATGTTAGGTAGCATTCCACATCAAAAATTCTGTTTTTATCATTTACCTACTCGAGGACGAACAGGAATTAAGCTTGGGGATGCTTGATACGTCTCCAACGTATCTATAATTTTTTATTGTTCCATGCTATTATATTATCTGTTTTGGATGTTTAATGGGCTTTATTATGCACTTTTATATTATTTTTGGGACTAACATATTAACCGAAGGCCTAGTGCAAATTGCTGTTTTTTGCCTATTTCAGTGTTTCGCAGAAAAGGAATATCAAACGGAATCCAAACGGAACAAAACCTTCGCGAGGATCTTTTTTGGAACAAATGCAATCCAGGAGACTTGGAGTGGAGGTCAAGGAAGCAACGAGGCGGCCACGAGGTAGGGCGGCGCGCCCAGGAGGTAGGCACGCCCCCCACCCTCGTGGGCTCCTTGTAGCTCCATCGACCTACTTCTTTCGCCTATATATACTCTTATACCCTAAAAACATTGAGGGGAGCCAAGAAACCACTTTTCCACCACCGCAACCTTCTATACCCATGAGATCCCATCTAGGGACCTTTTCCGACGATCTGCCGGAGGGGGATTCGATCACGGAGGGCTTCTACATTAACACCATAGCCTCTCCGATGATGTGTGAGTAGTTTACCATAGACCTTCGGGTCCATAGTTATTATCTAGATGGCTTCTTCTCTCTCTTTGGATCTCAATACAAAGTTCTCCTCGATGTTTTTGGAGATCTATTCAATGTAATTCTTTTTGCGGTGTGTTTGCCGAGAAACGATGAATTGTGGGTTTATGATTAAGATTATCTATGAATAATATTTGATTCTTCTCTAAAATCTTATATGCATGATTTGATATCTTTGCAAGTCTCTTTGAATTATCAGTTTGGTTTGGCCTACTAGATTGATCTTTCTTGCAATGGGAGAAGTGCTTAGCTTTGGGTTCAATCTTGAGGTGTCCTTTCTCAGTGACAGCAGGGGCAGCAAGGCACGTATTGTATTGTTGCCATCGAGGATAAAAAGATGGGGTTTATATCATATTGCTTGAGTTTATCCCTCTACATCATGTCATCTTGCCTAATGCGTTACTCTGTTCTTATGAACTTAATACTCTAGATGCATGCTGGATAGCGGTCGATGTGTGGAGTAATAGTAGTAGATGCATAATCGTTTCGGTCTACTTGACACGGGTGTGATGCCTATGTTCATGATCATGCCTAGATATCATCATAACTATGCGCTTTTCTATCAATTGCTCGGTAGTAATTTGTTCACCCAACCTAATATATGTTATCTTGAGAGAAGCCACTAGTGAAACCTATGTCCCCCGAGTCTACTTTACATCATATTATTTTCCCGTCAACTAGCTATTTCTGTCACCGTTTATTTTGCAATATTTACTTTTCAATCTATACAACAAAAATACCAAAAATATTTATCTTATTATCTCTATCAGATCTCACTTTCTTAAGTGACCATGAAGGGATTGACAACCCCTTTATCGTGTTGGTTGCGAGGTTGTTGTTTGTTTGTGCAGGTACTAGGCGACTTGTGTGTAGTCTCCTACTGGATTGATACCTTGATTCTCAAAAACTAAGGGAAATACTTACGCTACTTTGCTGCATCACCCTTTCCTCTTCAAGGTAAAACCAACGCATGCTCAAGAGGTAGCAGCCGATGACGAGCCGATTTGACACTATTCCTACGGGCCTTACCTGCAAATGGGTTGTGTGCAAGCATGTCGTTAATGGGCCAGCCTGCTAACTTTGACTGGGTCGGCCTTTTTAACCCAAATGTCCACTGTTGGGTCATGACATGTGTCGATGTATCATAGGCATGTCTCGTCCATTGGATGAATGACATCTGTCGCAACGCCGAGCTAGCATGTGGATCTATTGGCGAATGAGAATTTTACATGTGGAAAATTGACATTGTCCGGGCTATTAACGGGTTATCGGACCCGTTCTGGTGGAACCCACGTGTCGGTTAGCTTTGATGAAAACACTTCCGTGACGCTCCATTTATCATCATGGAAGTGGACACTTCCGTGGTGATAATTCGAGTATTGTCATGGAACACTTCTACGACAACATAGGTATGACCATCTTGATTCTGTCATAAAATCGCCACGAATGCACATGCATGAGAGAAAATGTGACCTACTGTGACAAACACGTATCATCATGGAAGTGGCTTTCTCTAAATGTGGAGTCATGTCGATATGCAACTAGTTGCATATCGAGCTTTACTTGATATGTAGTAATTGTTTGACTTGCCTTTGCCATGCCATGTTTGTTTATGTTTGAGCTTCAATGGTGGATTGTCTGTTCACCGTGTCATTTGCTTCTTCCGGTTTGATTCTCATCAATAGCTGATACATCTCCAACGTATCTATAATTTTTGATTGTTCCATGCTATAATATTATCTGTTTTGGATGTGAATCGGCTTATTTATACACTTTTATATTATTTTTGGGACTAACCTACTAACTCAAGGCCCAGTGCAAATTGTTGTTTTTTGCCTATTTCAGTGTTTCGCAGAAAAGGAATATCAAACAGAATCCAAATGGAATAAAACCTTCGGGAGAGTTATTTTTGGAACAAACGTGATCCAGGGGACTTGGAGTGGACGTCAAGAAAGAAACGAGGGAGCCACGAGGCAGGGAGGCGCGCCTACCCCCTGGGCGCGCCCCCCACCCTCATGGGCCCCTCGCAGCTCCACCGACCTACTTCTTCCTCCTATATATACCCATATACCCCGAAAACATCTAGGAGCACCACGAAACCCTATTTCCACTGCCGCAACCTTCTGTACCCAAGAGATCCCATCTTGGGGACTTTTCCGGAGCTCCGCCGGAGGGGGAACCAATCACGGAGGGCTTCTACATCAACACCATAGCCTCTCCGATGATGTGTGAGTAGTTTACCTCAGACCTTCGGGTCCATAGTTATTAGCTAGATGGCTTCTTCTCTCACTTTGGATCTCAATACAAAGTTCTCCTCAATCTTCTTGGAGATCTATTCGATGTAACTCTTTTTGCGGTGTGTTTGTCGAGATCCGATGAATTGTGGGTTTATGATCAAGATTATCTATGAACAATATTTGGTTCTTCTCTGAATTCTTATATGTATGATTTAATATTTGCAAGTCTCTTCGAATTATCAGTTTGGTTTGGCCTACTAGATTGATCTTTCTTGCAATGGGCGAAGTGCTTAGCTTTGGGTTCAATCTTGCGGTGTCCTTTCCCAGTGACAGCAGGGGCAGCAAGGCACGTATTGTATTGTTGCCATCGAGGATAAAAAGATGGTTTTTATATCATATTGCTTGAGTTTATCCCTCTACATCATGTCATCTTGCTTAATGTGTTAGTCTGTTATTATGAACTTAATACTCTAGATGCTTGCTGGATAGAGGTCTATGTGTGGAGTAATAGTAGTAGATGCAGAATCGTTTCGGTCTACTTGTCTCGGACATGATGCCTATATACATGATCACGCCTAGATATTCTCATAATTATGCACTTTTCTATCAATTGCTCGACAGTAATTTGTCCACCCACCGTAATACTTATGCTATCTTGAGAGAAGCCACTAGTGAAACCTATGGCCCCGGGTCTATCTTTTATCATATAAGTTTCCAATCTATTTTATTTCGCAATCTTTCCTTTCAATCTATATCATAAAAATACCAAAAATATTTATCTTATTATTATTATCTCTATCAGATCTCACTCTCGTAAGTGACCGTGAAGGGATTGACAACCCCTTTATCGCATTGGTTGCGAGGTTCTTATTTGTTTGTGTAGGTACGAGGGACTTGCGTGTAGTCTCCTACTGGATTGATACCTTGGTTCTCAAAAACTGAGGGAAAAACTTACGCTACTTTACTGCATCACCCTTTCCTCTTCAAGGGAAAACCAACACAGTGCTCAAGAGGTAGCAAGAAGTATTTCTGGCGCCGTTGCCGAGGAGGTTGCGACAAGTCAAGTCAAGATTTGATCTCCCGTCAACAAGCCATTTCTGGCGCCGTTGCCGGGGAGACCTACGCACAAGTCAAGACAGACCAATTACCCATCATAAACTCTTATCCCTCGCATTACATTATTTGCCATTTGCCTCTCGTTTTCCTCTCCCCCACTTCACCCTTGTCGTTTTATTCGCCCTTTTTTTCACCCGCCTCTTTTTCACTTGCTTCTTGTGTCACCGTGTTTCGCCATGACTAGTCCCTTATCTGCCCCTTTGTCTCCCGAGTTTAGAGTTCTTCACTTCAAACAAAGACAAGAAGAAAATTTAAAAGATGCTTGGTTGAGGATGTTGGAATCTTATCGTAATTGCACCATAGAGGTGAATTTTAGAATTTACTTCGCAATTTTTATGTTGGGCTAAATATGTCGCATAGACAACTCTTGGATTGCGTTGCCAAAGGGAATTTTATCGAAATTGATCCCAGTATTGCTCATGAAATCATAGAGGGAATAGTGGGAGCACTACCTCAACAAAAGGGGTCACATCATACCCAGGAAGAGACACAAGTTTTTGAAAAGATTTGCGAAGTAACAATTTTTTTACAAAAGTCTCTTGAACCTCTTAAGAGTGTTAGCGGAAACCTTCACCGCATGAATATGTTGATTACCCTTTGCAGTAAGCGGTTCGATTCTTTAGATCTAAAAATATCCGAATATGAAGGGAAACATAAAGAACCTCCCGGATTCGATAATGACTCCACTAAAAAAATTAAAATTAAAGATGATAATACCTAGATCTATTCTTGCTTTTATGCCTAGCTAGGGGCGTTAAACGATAGCGCTTGTTGGGAGGCAATCCAATTTTATTTTTGTTCCTTGCTTTTTGGTTCTGTTTAGTAATAAATAATTCATCTAGAATCTGTTTATATGTGGTTTTATGTTTTTAATTAGTGTTTGTGCCAAGTAAAATCTTTGGGAAGACTTGGGGAAAGTCTTTGCGATTTTGCTGTAAAAAACAGAAACTTTAGCGCTCACGAGATTTGCCGTCATTTTTTACTGGAGAGTGCGATTAGGTTGATTATTTTTGCATATGATTAAAAGATAAATTACTCACGTCCAGAAATTTATTTTAGAATTTTTGGGGTTACATAAGTATTCGAAACCTACATATTACTACAGACTGTTCTGTTTTTGACAGATTTTGTTTTTCGCGTGTTGTTTGCTTATTTTGATGAATCTATGGCTAGTATCGGAGTTTATGAACCATAGAGAAGTTGGAATACAGTAGGTTTAACACCAAAATAAATAAAGAAGGAGTTCATTACAGTACCTTAAGTGGTGGTTTGTTTTCTTATACTAACGGAGCTCATGAGATTTTCTGTTTAAGTTTTGTGTTGTGAAGTTTCCAAGTTTTGGGTAAAGATTGGATGGATTATGGAATAAGGAGTGGCAAGAGCCTAAGCTTGGGGATGCCCAAGGCACCCCAAGGTAAAATTCAAGGACAACCAAAAGCCTAAGCTTGGGGATGCCCCGGAAGGCATCCCCTCTTTCGTCTTCTTCTATCAGTAACTTTACTTCAGGCTATATTTTTATTCACCACATGATATGTGTTTTTCTTGGAGCGTCTTGTATGATTTGAGTCTTTGCTTTTTAGTTTACCATAATCATCCTTGCTGTACACACTTTTTGGGAGAGATACACTTGAATTTGAATTTATTAGAATACTCTACGTGCTTCACTTATATCTTTTGAGCTAGATAATTTTGCTCTGGTGCTTCACTTATATCTTTTAGAGCACGGTGGTAGTTTTATTTTATAGAAATTATTGATCTCTCATGCTTCACTTATATTATTTTGAGAGTCCTTTATAACAGCATGGTAATTTGCTTTGGTTAAGAATTAGTCCTAATATGATAAGCATCCAAGATGGGTATAATAAAAACTATCATAGAAAGTGCATTGAATACTATGAGAAGTTTGATACTTGATAATTGTTTTGAGATATAAAGATGGTTATATTAGAGTGTGCTAGTTGAGTAGTTGTGAATTTGAGAAATACTTGTGTTGAAGATTGCAAGTCCCGTAGCATGCACGTATGGTAACCGTTGTGTAACAATTTTGAAACATGAGGTGTTATTTGATTGTCCTCCTTATGTGTGGCGGTCGGGGACAAGCGATGGTCTTTTCCAACCAATCTATCCCCCTAGGAGCATGCGCGTAGTGCTTGGTTTTTGATGACTTGTAGATTTTTGCAATAAGTATGTGAGTTCTTTATGACTAATGTTGAGTCCATGGATTATACGCACTCTCACCTTCCATCATTGCTAGCCTCTTCGGTACCGTGCTGTAACGCCCGGGTAATCAAGCTACAGTAAAACTCTCCTAATGATGCCATGTCATCTGCAATTACTGTTACTAATCTCGGGTTAATTCGAAACCGCGTCAAATTCAAATTCAAATTAATGTCAAACGGCAAAGGTTTCAAAATATTAAACTAAAATGTTCGGAGTGTGCAGTTAAATGCCAGGGTAGTTATAGTAAAGCTAACACATTTTTATAAAATGCCTAGATGATTTAAAATGGTTTAAAACATGATAGAAAATAAATAAAAAGAAAAGGAGAGAAGCAAAGAAAACAAAAACAAAAACAAAAGGGAAACGCACCCCCCACTGGGCCAGACGGCCCAGCCGGCCAGGCCACCAACCGGCCCAACTGGGCAAAGGCCCAACCCCCCCCCCCCCCATTCCCCATATCCCCCACGACCCAAACCCTAACCCCCACCCCGTCACCCACTCGCCCCCTCCCCCAGTCGCTCTCCCCCCTCCTCCCCGATCCAGATCGGATCGAGGGGAACGCCCCCCCCCCGACGACATCGCCCCGACGCGCGTCGCCGTCCTCGGCGCCGCCCCCCCCCCCACCGGAGCACCACCCCCCCATCGCCCCACTACCCCGATCCCCTCGCCCCTCTCCCCCGCGCGCACGTCGCCGCCTGGACCGCGCCTCCGCCTCGACCTCCCCGTCGCCGAACCCCCCCTCGCCGGCCTGCAACCTCCTCGCCGGACCGTCCCCATCTCTCCACCCCGAGCCCCATTGCCCCGATCCCTACACCCCTCGGTGAGCCCCGCCGCCGCGCTAGTCTCTGCCGCCCCCCTGCTACTCTGCCGCTGCCGCGTGACCTCGCCTACGCCGTGGCCGCTAGCACCGCCTCTCCTCTGCTCTCCCTCGACGCGCCGTCGCCCGTGTCGTTCGCCTGCTCCGGCCGCGCGTCCTACTGCCGCTGCTCACCCCGCCCCGACCTTCCTCGGGTGCGCCCACAGGCGCCATCCCCCCTCTCGTTCCTGCCTTTGCTGGTGTCGTCCGCTGCAGCCAACCGCGCCACCCGATCGCCGGCCGCCTCCCGCTACGCGCTCGCCTCCTGCACCACCCGCTGCTGCTGCCCGCGTGCACACCTGCCGCTGCCGTAGTGCTCCGCTGCCAGGCCCCGCCAACCGCGACCCCTGCCCTGGTCGGCGACCTCCTCTGTCCCGGCCGGCGTCCAGGGCCAGCCGGGCTGCGCCCATCCCTGGCCGGCGTCGTGCCCCGCCGTGGCCGCCAGCGCCCACACCCGCGTACCCCTGGGCGTGTGCCCGAACGGGGCGCGCCCATAACCCGTCGCCCGCACCCGCTAGGGCAGCGCCCGTTGAGGCCATGGCCCTATGACAGTGGGCCCCCATGCCCCAGAACGTTTAAAAAAAGATTAAAAAAAGTAAATAATAATAAGAACAAATATATTAAATAAATAAATAAATAATTGAATTAATTAATCCTGATTAGATTAGCCTAATTAACTAGTTAACCTAATTAACTGTGATTAATTAACTAATAGTGAATGACATGTGGGACCCACACATAGTTGACCCAGTCAACTGCTCAGTTGACTGCTGACATCAGCATGATGTCATGCTGACGTCATCTTTTACTATTCTGGATAATGTTGAATTAAATAATTAATTAAATTTTAGAAATTAATATAATCTTTAGAAAATCATATCTTTTAATCCGTAACTCGGATTAAATTATTTTCAACATGAAAGTTGCTCAGAACGACAAGACGAACCCGGATACGCAACCCGTTTGTCCACCGCGCACCCCTAACATGTCAAACTCGCAACTTTCCCCCTCCAGCTCCTCTGCCCAAAAACACGAAACACCGGGGATACTTTCCCGGATGTTATCCCCCTTCACCGGTATCACCTACTACCGCGTTAGGGCACCTCTAACGTCGTTACTTGTCATGTCATGCATCACTATGCATATGCTTGCTTATATATTTATTGTTTCTTCCCCCTCTTCTCTCGATAGACACCGAGACCGACGCCGCTGCTACCCAGTACGACTACGGTGTTGACGACCCCTCTCTCTTGCCAGAGCAACCAGGCAAGCCCCCCCTTTGATCACCAGATATCGCCTACTCTTCTCTATACTGCTTGCATTAGAGTAGTGTAGCATGTTACTGCTTCCCGTTAATCCTATACTGATGCATAGCCTGTCCTTGCTACTACTGTTGTTACCTTTACCTGCAATCCTAATGCTTAGTATAGGATGCCAGTTTATCATCAGTGGCCCTACATCCTTGTCTGTCTGCCATGCTATACTATCGGGCCGTGATCACTCGGGAGTTGATCACGGGTATATACTATATACTTTATACATGATACATGTGGTGATTAAAGACGGGTCGGCTCGTAGGAGCACCCGTGAGTGGATCTTTGAGGCGGAGCGACAGGGCAGGTTCTGACCACCTAGGAGAGAGGTGGGCCTGGCCCTGGTCGGCGTTCGCAGATACTTAACACGCTTAACGAGATCTGGGTATTTGATCTGAGTCTGGCCATTTGGTCTATACGCACTAACCATCTACGCGGGAGTAGTTATGGGTATCCCGGCGTCGTGGTATCATCCGAAGCCTTCGTGACATCAGCGACTGAGTGGCGCGCGCCGGATTGGAATGGAACGCCACTAGGCTAGGTCTGCTTTCGGCCGCGTACGCAACGTGCAGGTGTGCTAAGGGCGATGGGCCCAGACCCCTGTGCGCTTAGGTTTAGACCGGCGTGCTGACCTCTCTGTTGTGCCTAGCTAGGGCTGCGACGTGTTGATCTTCCGAGGCCGGGCATGACCCAGGAAAGTGTGTCCGGCCAAATGGGATCGAGCGTGTTGGGTTATGTGGTGCACCCCTGCAGGGAAGTTAATCTATTCGAATAGCCGTGATCTTCGGTAACAGGACGACTTGGAGTTGTACCTTGACCTTATGACAACTAGAACCGGATACTTTATAAAACACATCCTTCCAAGTGCCAGATACAACCGGTGATCGCTCTCTCACAGGGTGACGAGGGGAGGATCATCGATTAGGATTATGCTATACGATGCTGCTTGGAGGACTTCAGTCTACTCTCTTCTACATGCTGCAAGACGGAGGCTGCCAGAAGCGTAGTCTTCGAAAGGACTAGCTATCCCCCTCTTATTCCGGCTTTCTGCAGTCCAGTCCACATATAATAGCCTTATTCCAGTTGATACCAATGCATACATATGTAGTGTAGCTCCTTGCTTGCGAGTACTTTGGATGAGTACTCACGGTTGCTTTCTCCCCCTTTTCCCCCTTTCCCTTCTTTCTGGTTGTCGCAACCAGATGCTGGAGTCCAGGAGCCAGACGCCACCGTCGACGACGACTCCTACTACACCGGAGGTGCCTTCTACTATGTGCTGCCCGCTGACGACGACCAGGAGTAGTTAGGAGGATCCCAGGCAGGAAGCCTGCGCCTCTTTCGATCTGTATCCCAGTTTGTGCTAGCCTTCTTAAGGCAAACTTGTTTAACTTATGTCTGTACTCAGATATTGTTGCTTCCGCTGACTCGTCTATGATCGAGCTCTTGTATTTGAGCCTTCGAGGCCCCTGGCTTGTAATATGATGCTTGTATGACTTATTTTATTTGTAGAGTTGTGTTGTGATATCTTCCCGTGAGTCCCTGATCTTGATCGTACACGTTTGCGTGTATGATTAGTGTACGATTAAATCGGGGGCGTCACAAGTTTGTATCAGAGCCGACTGCCTGTAGGAATCCCCCTTCCACACTCCTTGGCCGAAGTTGAGTCTAGACATTACAAAATCTTTTACTAACATGGCTGTGTGCCTTACGGGCCCACATCACCATCTGGGTGGTATTAGGCTCTTTTACTCCTCGATCCTTACTCTGGGACCCTGAACTCTCTCCTACTCGGGTTAAACGATTTTGCTAACTCTAACACTAGGATCCCGTGACCACGTTCACCCCAAAGTTAGATAAGCCCTAGTTATTCTTTAGAGTAGTATTTGTACATTATCCACATTTTCATTTGACTCCTGTGAAAACATCTTTGTTTTCAGATGGAACCCACGAGGCAGGTCGTGTGCCACACGACGGCCATTGGTGCCTCAGGATCACCTGCTGTGTTGGTTGAGATGATGACCTATCTGGGTTATCGCTGGCACCCTGAGTACACCGTCTATGAGGAGTATCAGGACTTCAACCAGGAGCAGTACCGTGCCATCGTCCACCTCTACTCTCGAGAGTATGACTCCACTACCGTGCTGCATGCTGCTCATGGTGTTGGAGTGACCATCGACATGGCGGTCCACGATGCTGCTTATGCTGCTCTGACACGTCTTCGCGGAGAGTATCAGGAGTTGGACACCTCCCCCTTCAGGCACATTGCTATCGCATCTGATGTTGGTGCGGAGGGATACTACACTGCTGCCTACTCCACCGTCACCCGAGAGCCCTTCTACCATCAGAACCTGGTTCTGCATACTGATGGGCTGGATAGAGCTAACCGAGCTCTTCGCCACGAGTTGTGCACCACCCGTCAGCACCTGTATCGTGCTCTGACGCTGTTGCACCCCTCTGTCCGATCTGGTGATCTATCGCGTTCTGCGGTCTACCCTGCCAGGACCGTGATGCCTCAGGGCGTCGGCTGGCCAGATGTGGGAGGCTACTCTCCTGCACTTGGTCCTCTCCTGCCACCTGCGCATCGGGTTCCGCACCAGAGTATCCGCAGACCCTAGGCTACTCGCGTGGAGGTCTTCCCTTCGCGTCACTACCAGCTGTCAGGCTACACCTACCTCCGCAGTACCGCGTGGGACTGATGTAGACTTGCTTGTTAGTGTTAGATGCATTCGCTGCGAGCATGTGTGCCGCCTATGATGTCTTAGCATATGTACTGAACGCTGTGTAACGAACTCTATGCATGATCTCTTTTGTAAGATATGCCACTACTATGTAGTATCTATCATGCTGCTTTCGTTGTGCATGTTTCATCATGAATGATTCTTGTTTTTGCAAATTTCTTAATGCTGAACTATCTCTGTTAAATATTAGCAGGATGGTTAGACCAGGTGGTCGTGGTCGTGGTGGCAACGCCCCACCACCGCCTGAGTACATGGCTGGGATGATGCAACAGTTTGAGCTGAATCGTCAGTTCATGGAGAATATTATGGCTCAGTTTCCTCGCCCCAATATGAACCAGCAGCCAACCCAAGTGACTCTGCAAGATTTCATGCGCCTCAACCCAACCGTGTACCGCAGCTCAACTCAACCTCTGGATGCTGACGACTGGCTCCGTGACATCACCTATGAGATGGAGTCTGCTGATGTAGCCCCTGCCAGCTATGTCACCTTTGCTTCCTTCTTCCTGAAAGGACCCGCGGCTCAATGGTGGGACAGCCACAGGCGTACTCTGCCAGCTGGAACAATCATCACCTGGCCAGACTTCCAAGCTGCCTTCCGTGCTCGCTTCATTCCTCAAGGAGTCATGGACCGGAAGAAGCGTGAGTTCCGCAATCTCACCCAAGGCAACAAAACTGTGGAAGCTTACCAGCGGGAGTTTCTTGACTTGTCCCGCTATGCTGAAGAAGACATCGCAACTGATGCACGCAGACAGGAGAAGTTCCGTGATGGCCTTCAAGCTGACATCAAGCTCGCACTTCTAGTGCATGACTTTGCTGATTTTGCCACTCTGGTGAACAAAGCCATCAATGTCGAAACTGGTCTGCAGGAATACCAGAGCTCTCACAGGCGCAACCGTGATGCGGGCTCTTCTTCGGGCCCGTCCTCGCAGAAGCGCAAGATATGGATTCCCAACAGCATGTACCAGCCGCATGCACCCACCCCAAGGCAGACCTATGCTGCACCTCATCTGCCTGCTCCTCCAACTAGGCAGCCAAGACTTCCAGCTCCACCACCCCAAGCTCCTGTTCCTACTCCCGAGAATGGTTTGTGCTTCAGGTGTGGACAACCAGGGCACCGTGCTAGGGAATGCAACCAGAAACAGAATCAACTGGCCCTTCCAGCAACTGGCCGTGGAAACAACCAGCCCCGCATCAACAATGCCAAGTCTTATGGTCACGTTCATGCCAACCATGTTGATCTGAACGAAGCCCAAGACCAGCCTGCTACCGTGATGGGTACACTCCTCGTAAACTCAGTACCTGCGTCTGTTTTATTCGATTCAGGAGCATCGCATTCATTCATGTCATAAGATTTTGCATACAAGCATGACGTTAAATGTGAGGAGATGAATACTTCGGTATTGGTAAAAAACCCCGTGGGACAATGTCAAACCTCACTGGTTGGCATCGATGTCCCCGTGGAAATCGAAGGGCTGGAATTCTATGCCTCTCCCATTATCCTGAAGTCGTCTAACATCAACCTCATTCTGGGAATGGATTGGTTGAAAGCGCATACTGCTTCTATAGTTTGCGCCACTAAGGTCGTCCATCTGCTACACCCTTCTGACGAAATAATAGCTTACCAAGCTCATCTAGTTCAGAACGCCGAGGCACGACTTTATGCCTTGAATGCGTTGAACGCTGCACCACTCGAGGGCATTGAAAACATTCCCGTCGTTCGTGAATTCCAAGATGTCTTCCCAGAAGAACTTCCAGGGATTCCCCCTGCTAGAGCTGTCGAATTCATCATCGACTTGAAACCCGGCACCACCCCTATAGCTAAACGACCCTATAAGATGCCGCCGCATGAACTCATTGAGCTTAAGGAGGAAATCGACAAATCTCTTGTCAAAGGTTTCATTCGCCCAAGTTGCTCTCCTTGGGGAGCACCTTCTCTCTTTGTTAAGAAGAAGGATGGGACAAACCGATTAGTCCAAGACTACCGTCCTATAAACCAAGCTACCATTCAGAATAAATATCCTCTTCCTCGAATCAATGATCTTTATGATCAACTGGCTGGCTCATCAGTGTTCTCCAAACTCGACTTGAGGTTGGGTTACCACCAGATCCGTGTTCGTGAAGAGGACATCCCAAAAACCGCCTTCGTGACTCGGTATGGATCATACGAGTACACCGTCATGTCATTTGGCTTAACGAATGCTCCCGCCACCTTCTCTCGTCTGATGAACTATATATTCATGGATTACCTCGACAAGTTCGTTGTGGTTTACCTGGATGATATCCTTGTATTTTCCAAGAACGAGGAAGAACATGCTGGACATCTTCGTCTTGTGCTAGAAAAGCTTCGAGAGCACCAACTGTATGCTAAGTATTCCAAGTGTGAATTCTGGCTCCCCGAAGTAACCTATCTTGGGCATGTCATCTCCAAGGATGGTATTGCCGTCAACCCTGAATGAGTTTAGGCTATTCTCGATTGGACTCCTCCGAAGAATGTCAAGCAAGTCCGAAGTTTTCTCGGTCTCGCCAGCTATTGTCGTCGATTCGTCGAGAACTTCTCCAAGATTGCCAGGCCTCTGACTAATCTGTTGCATAAGGGTGTCAAGTTTGACTGGACAGACAAGTGTCAGGAAAGTTTCCAGGCACTCAAAGACAAGTTGACTTCTGCCCCTGTGCTTGCTCCACCTGATACTAAGAAGGACTTCGTCATTTACTGCGACGCTTCCCGTTAAGGATTAGGCTGTGTCCTAATGCAAGAGCGCAGAGTGATTGCTTATGACTCTCGTCAACTGCGCCCTCACGAAGAAAACTACCCAGTTCACGACCTCGAGCTTGCTGCTGTCATTCATGCACTGAAGCAGTGGCGACATTACCTTCTCGGTAATCGTTGCGAGATCTTCACCGACCATCAAAGTCTGAAGTATCTGTTTACTCAGCCAGATTTAAACCTACGTCAGCAAAGATGGATGGAGACTGTTGCAGACTTTGACGTGGGTATATCCTATACCCCCGGCAAGGCTAATGTAATGGCTGATGCCTTGATCCGCAAGTCTTACTGTAACCACCTCCAGGTTCACAAAGTTCACCCATCGCTTGTTGAAGAATTTAGAGGGCTGAACCTCCATATTGTTCCTCCGGGATCACTCGCTCCCCCTCCCGAAGATTTCCCCAAAAGGAACCTCCATGTTGTTTCCACGGGTTCTCTCAATACCCTGGTTGCGAAACCAGATCTTGTGGACACCATCAAATGGATACAGAAGTGTGACGATGAAGTCCTCAAGATTAAGCGCGACCTAAAAAAAAGAAAGCCCTCATTCTTCACGATCGCCGACGATGGCGCCTTGTATTTCAAAGGCCGCCTAGTGGTACCATGTTCGAAGAAAAACCTGGATAAGACTAAAAGGGTTATGCAAGAAGCCCATGATACGGCTCTGTCCATCCATCCTGGTAGTACAAAGATGTACCAGGATATTCGTCAAAGATTCTGGTGGTCTAATATGAAGCAGGACATTGCTTGTTATGTTGCTGAGTGTGATGTTTGTCGCCGAATCAAAGCAGAGCATCAAAGGCCTGCTGGAACTCTGCAACCTATCTCTATTCCTGAATGGAAATGGGACCATATTGAAATGGACTTCGTCACTGGATTTCCCAAATCGCAGAAAGGTAATGATGCTATTCTTGTCGTCATTGGCCGGCTTTCCAAAGTTGCCCATTTTCTGGCGGTCAAGGAGACAATCACTGCTAGTCAGCTTGCTACTCTCTACATGGCCAGAATTGTTTCACTTCACGGTATTCCACTGGTTATCAGTTCAGACCGTGGCAGCTTATTCACTTCAAGGTTTTGGGCGAGTTTCCAAGAAGCTATGGGAACTCATCTGTCGTTCAGTACTGCGTTTCATCCTCAGTCGCAAGGACAGGTTGAACGTGTCAACCAAGTTCTCGAAGACATGCTTCGAGCTTGTGTAATCTCATTCAGAAGAAATGGGAGGAATCTCTTCCATATGCCGAGTTCTCTTATAATAATAGCTATCAAGCTAGTTTGAAGATGTCCCCCTTCGAAGTACTATATGGACGAAAGTGTCGAACCCCTCTGAACTGGTCAGAAACTGGGGAGCGTCCACTCTTCGGTCCGGATATTATCCAACAGGCCGAAGAACAAGTTCGCATTATTCTCAAGGCTGCTCAGTCACGTCAGAAAAGTCAGTATGACCGTCATCACCAAGACATGGTCTATCAACCTGGCGAAAAGGCTTATCTTCGAGTTACACCAATGAAGGGTGCGCACCGCTTCGGGATCAAGGGCAAGCTAGCTCCTCGCTATATCGGTCCCTTCACTATTCTCGAAAGGCGTGGAAAGGTAGCATATCAATTGGAGCTTCCGCCGAACCTTTCTCAGGTTCACGATGTGTTCCATGTGTCACAACTCCGCCGTTGCTTCAAGGATCCAATCCGAGCGGTGGATCATGAAGTGCTCGAATTGCAACAGGACCTCTCTTATAAAGACCATCCGGTCCACATTCTTGACCAAGCTGAACGCCGCACACGTCAGAAGGCGATCAAATTCCTCAAAGTCCAGTGGTCGAATCACTCTGAAGATGAAGCCACTTGGGAACGCGAGGACCGCCTGCGCGATGAATACCTTGCACTGTTTCTTTCTACCTCCTAAATCTCGAGACGAGATTTCTTGTAGTGGAGGAGTTTTGTAATGCCCGGGTAATCAAGCTACAGTAAAACTCTCCTAATGATGCCATGTCATCTGCGATTACTGTTACTAATCTCGGGTTAATTCGAAACCGCGTCAAATTCAAATTCAAATTAATGTCAAATGGCAAAGGTTTCAAAATATTAAACTAAAATGTTCGGAGTGTGCAGTTAAATGCCAGGGTAGTTATAGTAAAGCTAACACATTTTTATAAAATGCCTAGATGATTTAAAATGGTTTAAAACATGATAGAAAATAAATAAAAAGAAAAGGAGAGAAGCAAAAAAAACAAAAACAAAAACAAAAGGGAAACGCACCCCCCACTGGGCCAGACGGCCCAGCCGGCCAGGCCACCAACCGGCCCAACTGGGCAAAGGCCCAACCGCCCCCCCCCCATTCCCCATATCCCCCACGACCCAAACCCTAACCCCACCCCGTCACCCACTCGCCCCCTCCCCCCAGTCGCTCTCCCCCCTCCTCCCCGATCCAGATCGGATCGAGGGGAACGCCCCCCCCCCCCCGACGACATCGCACCG